>NC_142934.1:32811493-32813993 GCF_046866305.1 Octopus bimaculoides
GAAACGCTGCGTCAAGCAAGAAACGCTGCTTCAACTGCTGCCTCAAGAGCTGCTCAGACTCAAGGCTAACGAACCCTTCGTCTAGCAAGAACCGCTGCTTCAACTGCTGCCTCAAGAGCTGCTCAGACTCAAGACCAACGAACCCTTCGTCTAGCAAAAAACGCTGCTTCAACTGCTGCCTCAAGAGCTGCTCAGACTCAACACCAACGAACCCTGCGTCAAGCAAGAAATGCTGCTTCAACTGCTGCCACTAGAGCTTCTGAAGATGGTGAACATCGAACCCTTCGCCTTGCTGCTGCAAATCATTCCTGGTAATCTATATGTCTACAAATCTATGGATTCTTTTCCCAACCCTGACCAAGTGGTAAACTACCCTATCGAATTCCTGAATTCTCTTCAACCTCCGGGAATGCCACCTCATAAACTTCAGCTGAAAGTTGGAACTCCTGTTATGCTTCTTAGGAATCTAAACCCAACAACACTCTGCAATGGTACACGTCTTGTGATAAAAAAAAAATCATGCAAAATGTCCTTGAAGCAACCATTATATCAGGGTGTGGAACAGGAGAAGATGTTTTTATTCCCAGAATTCCACTTACTCCATCTGATGCTGATATCCCCTTTACATTTAGACGACTTCAATATCCCATTCGCACCAGTTTTGCAATGTCAATCAATAAATCACAGGGGCAGACGCTTTCGGTTGCCGGACTACACTTGGAGGAATCATGTTTTTCACATGGCCAACTCTACGTGGGATGTTCAAGAGTGGGGAGCAAGGACAGTCTTTTCGCATACACACCAAATGGAAAAACAAAAAACATAGTCTACAATGAGGTATTGCGCCAGTGAGTATTACCAATTGCTGTCGACTTTATCAATGTCAGTTTCTGTATATCTTTCATTAGCTTATTTCAAATTAATTCATAAATGTTTAATCTGTCTTTACATTACGTTGGTCTCTCAAATTACAGTACTCAAACCACATTCATACCACATTCATACAGTCACTGTAAAATATATTAGCTTACATTATTATTACTATTATTATTATTAATATCCTTTTATAACATCTCGGAAATTCTTCAACTTTCAAAAGAGCAATGATGATTTACGAAATTGAAATATGTTAAAAAATTCAGGAACAGATAAATTTTAATTCAAAATATACATTTTCTGCCACATTCACCCGTTTTATATCTAAGTTATTTATACATCAGTACGAGAAGAACGCAATGACATCGATTTCAAGTATTACTAAAATCAATTAAATTTCTCGGGCAACGCCGGGCTACACTGCTAGTATATAAATAAAGCTGAGTTTGTGTGTGTGTGTGTGTGTTCCATCTATAGAAATCCACATTTTCCACTTTTTCGTAAAAGTTTTTACACCAATGGAATTTTCTTTCCAGTGCAATAATTAGATTTTTAAAATTCCGTTTACTTTGTGTGATTTCAGGGAGATTTGGCTGTTGTTTCTAGCAACTTTTATATTTCTTCCGTTCTACCTGGAACGGCGTTCTTACACACGCGCTCAACAGAGAAAGTGATACATACAACGTCATAGATTAAACTTTCCTCTCAGTATTCTTTACCTATTTTTCATAATATTGATACGTAAAAACACACACAACCACACATACGTGATCTGTGACAACAACATACACATTGCTCCCGTTCTCCCCCTCTTCCTCTCTCGCTCTCTCAAACGCATACACGTGCAGGTAAACACAATCATTCACAAAAATATGACTCATGTTCGTCAATGTGGCATAACTACAGAGTTGTACCCACCGACTTTGGACGGTCATAACTTTCAGAAAAATGAATATTTTTTAATAAAATTTTCTATGCATATATTATTTATTATGTAGATTCCAAATATACAAAAACCTTTCGGTGAAAGTGTTTTGGGAGGGGGGGGACAATTTTCGGAAATTCCACTTAAATTCCTTTTAACTTCCAGGAAAATGAATATTTTTTCGTGAAAGTTTCTACAAATATACCTTGATGTATGTACATTTCGAGCATGAATTTTGAAGGAAACAACTGCAGATTATTTTTGAGAAGTGTTCCCCATTCGGTGGTGTTTCGGAGCAATATTTGTTTCATTTTTCTCTATTATGTGCGTATGTGCATCCGTATATTTCTAATGAAGTAATAGGCAGTGAAGAGAAGCCGTCATAAGAAAACTTTTAACTACCTCTATTCCTTTCTCCCCTCTTCCTCTCTCGCTCTCTCAAACGCATACACGTGCAAGTACACAATCATTCAGTAAAATATAACTCATGTTCGTCAATATTTTATAAATATACCACGATTTTCACTAGGGTGTTAGGGTTAGGGTTTTAGGGTTTAGGGTTACGGTTAGGGTTAGGATTAGTGTTACGGTTACGGTTTTAGGGTCAGGGTTAGGGTTTTAGGGTTAGAATTGGGTTTAGGGTTAGTGTTAGGGTTAGTGTTAGGATTAGGTTTAGGATTAGGGTTGGGTAATCATGAG
>NC_142934.1:32818993-32843993 GCF_046866305.1 Octopus bimaculoides
GTAAATAAATAAAATTTTTTACGGAAATTAACGAACTCTGGATGATGAAATCACATTCAATTAAAGATATTTCTAAATGATTAAAATATTGTGTGCGTTAAAAAGTCGATGTTTTGTTTTCTTAAAGAGCTCGATGACTATGTGTGTGCGTATGTCACAGATAGCGAACGTATGTTGGTATTGCTTGACACGCCATGACATTCATTATATATACACCTGTATGTACTCTGTATGTGTGTATGGGCGTTGAAATCACGGAAGCTATATTTTTTCGTCAAGAAATAACAAACAAAAATTGTGTTTAATCGTTTAAATAGAGGTCCAAACGTCACAAAAATTTGTACTGCACTGCCGAAGGTAAGTATGAAAATAAATATATAAAAAATTAAGATAAAATATACTATTTCTGAGATATTTCGGTTACACACAAACATCCTTAGATTGAGATATTGAAATATGCGTGTGCGGTTGTGTTTTATTGAAGAAATTACCAATGTTGATAGAATATTAAATATACAAAAATAGTAACAGTGACATTGAAATGTTACCTTAGAAATATTTCATAAGTCCTGCTATTTCAAGTTTAAAATAAATTTTCAAGGTTTTATAAAACGTTCCTTAAAACTTTGAATCTTTAAAACTTTGAAAAGGGAGTTTTAACTTGAAATTTCAGGACTAACGAAATATATCACTTACTATAACATATCACTTTTCTGCATATTCCGAAATACTTCAATTACTCTTGTACAGATACATGCGTGAATATATATGTATATACATATATATCTAAGCAAAACATTCAAACATTAAGATTTGAAATAAGATGTTACTACTGTTAATATCATCTGTGGATAAAGTTTAAAACTGATGGTATTAACAGCAGCAACATAATTGGTCCGCAGGCAAATAACATTATATAGCTATGAATTATAAATTTGCACGAAGCGTAATGATGCTTAAAAGCATACACCTGCTAGAAATAAGAACTAAAGTCTTAATCAAACCACTGTACAGCACCAAGATAACAGAGAAAAACAGTAGGCGAGGAAACAGAAAGAATTAATGCATTGAAAAGCACAAAGAATAGATATTATGCAGTGTACGACATCCACACACCCGAGTTTCGGCTTTTGGGTATTTAATCCTCGAGCCTCCTCAGTGTGAATTACCTAGTAAAAATTCACGACCGTCACGTTTAACTCTGACAATGCAACTGGTTTTGTTTTACACCAAAAACAGAGCACATGGTGCAGAAAAATTATAAGCAAACCATTCATAAGGTGGTTTAATTAAGACTTTAGCTCTTATTTCTAGCAGGTGTATGCTTTGAATCATCATTACGCTTCATGCAAATTCGTATATATATATATATGTGTGTGTGTGTGTGTGTGTGTGTGTGTGTGTGTGTGTGTGTGTGTGTGTGTGTGTGTGTGTATATATATATATATATATATATATACACATGTATATATGTATATATATATATATATACACATGTATGTATATATATATATATACACATACATCTATACATATATACATATACTTATGTACATATATATAATATATATACGTATATATATAAATAAATATATACATATATATATATATATATATATATATATATATATATATATATATGTGTGTGTGTGTATATATATATATATATATATATATATATATATATATATATATATATACTAGCAGTATAACCCGACCTTGTCCGGGTGTGACTTATTACGCCATCTACGATAAGTCTTGGTAGGTGAAAATCAACTAAAAGAGAAAGCCTTACAACGAAAAAACCCTTATGATGTAAATATGTTCATAATTCAAAAGATGATGAAATTAATAGGGAAAGTCTGAAGGCTGTTTTGCGTAACATTATTAAGCGTACGTAAATTTCATCCGTCTAATTGGCTATAGAAATGCTTGTGCAAAACAACTTTTTGCACTGCCCTGATAATACATAGCAGGGTAATCCCTTTTTGCAGGAGCTAGGACGGCAATTTCTGATGAAGCAACTTGCTGGCGATCTGTTGCTATACAGTTTTGCCAGAATTCTATCAGATTGGGGAGAAGATGTTGATGCACCATTTTGCATTATGTTCAAAGTAGCTTCTGGAATGTGGTGAATTGCTGCAGTCTGTTGCTGTCATTTTAAACCGGTTGCTTTCTTTCCCCCAGCAAACTCTCTTCTTTGGAGGCATAATCTATGTATATATTAAACAGAACAAAAGTTATAATAGATGGCAGGGTCGGTACTTTTCACATATCTGTAATTTTTCAGATTAATACCCTCATGATTACCCAACCCTAATCCTAAACCTAATCCTAACACTAACCCTAACACTAACACTAAATCCAATCCTAACCCTAAAACCCTAACCCTGACCCTAAAACCGTAACCGTAACCCTAAACCCTAAAACCCTAACCCTAACACCCTAGTGAAAATCGTGGTATATTTATAAAATATTGACGAACATGAGTTATATTTTACTGAATGATTGTGTACTTGCACGTGTATGCGTTTGAGAGAGCGAGAGAGGAAGAGGGGAGAAAGGAATAGAGGTAGTTAAAAGTTTTCTTATGACGGCTTTTCTTCACTGCCTATTACTTCATTAGAAATATACGGATGCACATACGCACATAATAGAGAAAATGAAACAAATATTGCTCCGAAACACCACCGAATGGGGAACATTTCTCAAAAATAATCTGCAGTTGTTTCCTTCAAAATTCCTACATACTCGAAATGTACATACATCAAGGTATATTTGTAGAAACTTTCACGAAAAAATATTCATTTTCCTGGAAGTTAAAAGGAATTTAAGTGGAATTTCCGAAAATTGTCCCCCACCCCCTCCCAAAACACTTTCACCGAAAACGTTTTGTATATTTGGAATCTACATAATAAATAATATATGCATAGAAAATTTTATTAAAAAATATTCATTTTTCTGAAAGTTATGACCTTCCAAAGTCGGTGGGTACAACTCTGTAGTTATGCCACATTGACGAACATGAGTCATATTTTTGTGAATGATTGTATTTACTTGCACGTGTATGCGTTTGAGAGAGCGAGAGAGGAAGAGGGGGAGAACGGGAGCAATGTGTATGTTGTTGTCACAGATCACGTATGTGTGGTTGTGTGTGTTTTTACGTATCAATATTATGAAAAATAGGTAAAGAATACTGAGAGGAAAGTTTAATCTATAACGTTGTATGTATCACTTTCTCTGTTGAGCGCGTGTGTAAGAACGCCGTTCCAGGTAGAAGGGAAACAACAGCCAAATCTCCCTGAAATCACACAAAGTAAACGGAATTTTAAAAATCTAATTACTGCACTGGAAAGTTCACATCGAGAAAATTCCATTGGTGTAAAAATTTTTACGAAAAAGTGGAAAATGTGGATTTCTATAGATGGAACACACACACACACTCACAAACTCAGCTTTATTTATATACTAGCAGTGTTGCCCGGCGTTGCCCGAGAAATTTAATTGATTTTAGTAATACTTGAAATCGATGTCATTGCGTTCTTCTCGTACTGATGTATAAATAACTTAGATATAAAACGGGTGAATGTGGCAGAAAATGTATATTTTGAATTAAAATTTATCTGTTCCTGAATTTTTTAACATATTTCAATTTCGTAAATCATCATTACTCTTTTGAAAGTTGAAGAATTTCCGAGATGTTGTAAAAGGATATTAATAATAATAATAGTAATAATAATGTAAGCTAATATATTTTACAGTGACTGTATGAATGTGGTATGAATGTAGTTTGAGTACTGTAATTTGAGAGACCAACGTAATGTAAAGACAGGTTAAACATTTATGAATTAATTTGAAATAAGCTAATGAAAGATATACAGAAACTTACATTGATAAAGTCGACAGCAATTGGTAATACTCACTGGCGCAATACCTCATTGTAGACTATGTTTTTTGTTTTTCCATTTGGTGTGTATGCGAAAAGACTGTCCTTGCTCCCCACTCTTGAACATCCCACGTAGAGTTGGCCATGTGAAAAACATGATTCCTCCAAGTGTTGTCCGGCAACCGAAAGCGTCTGCCCCTGTGATTTATTGATTGACATTGCAAAACTGTGTGCGAATGGGATATTGAAGTCGTCTAAATGTAAAGGGGATATCAGCATCAGATGGAGTAAGTGGAATTCTGGGAATAAAAACATCTTCTCCTGTTCCACACCCTGATATAATGGTTGCTTCAAGGACATTTTGCATGGTTTTTTTTTTTATCACAAGACGTGTACCATTGCAGAGTGTTGTTGGGTTTAGATTCCTAAGAAGCATAACAGGAGTTCCAACTTTCAGCTGAAGTTTATGAGGTGGCATTCCCGGAGGTTGAAGAGAATTCAGGAATTCGATAGGGTAGTTTACCACTTGGTCAGGGTTGGGAAAAGAATTCATAGATTTGTAGACATATAGATTACCAGGAATGATTTGCAGCAGCAAGGCGAAGGGTTCGCTGTTCACCATCTTCAGAAGCTCTAGTGGCAGCAGTTGAAGCAGCATTTCTTGCTTGACACAGGGTTCGTTGGTGTTGAGTCTGAGCAGCTCTTGAGGCAGCAGTTGAAGCAGCGTTTCTTGCTAGACGAAGGGTTCGTTGGTCTTGAGTCTGAGCAGCTCTTGAGGCAGCAGTTGAAGCAGCGGTTCTTGCTAGACGAAGGGTTCGTTGGCCTTGAGTCTGAGCAGCTCTTGAGGCAGCAGTTGAAGCAGCGTTTCTTGCTTGACGCAGGGTTTGTTGGTCTGGAGTCTCAGCAGCTCGTTGAGCGGCTCTTAAAGAAGCGATTCTGGAATTTCTTTTTCGTTTCATTCCCCAACGAACTCTCTTCTTTGGTGGCATTTCGTAAGGAATGTGATGAAGAAAATAAGAGCAACGTATGGTTTCGGATTGAAAAATACCGTACGAAAGGGTGTGTAGTTAACAAAGTTGGAAATGGAAGCTGCTCATGTGTATTTCAGGCCGATATTATGTTTTGTAGTTGAAACATATAAATAGTAATGAAGCATCCATTTATATTGGTAGCGTTTTGAAACAGAAAATGTATTTGTAATTGAATTCGTTGGTTTACATATAATTAGTGTAACGTAGTCCTGTCGGTCAAACTAAAGCGTGAATGTTCTGAGACGCCTTACGGGAGTCAAGAAACAAAAGGAAAATAGTGTAATAGATGCTTTTAAAAAGAAAAAAGGATTTTATCCCTTATATGTATACTGTTCAGTATGTATGCGTTGAATAAAATCTATCTTTCTACTTGTATTACCGTACATTTCAACGCTTCGAAAAACAAACTTGTTTGTTTACATACAGCGTAACTAAAACAAAAGTTTAATCTATGACTTAGTATGCATAAGAGAAAGTAAGAGTTATCGTTCATAAACGTTCATAAGAGAAAGTAGGAGTTGAAAGGATTTGTAAAGGTCGTAGGAAGAGGAAATTTAGGTTTTATTAGAGGGGGGAATTTTATTTTGCGCAGTTTAATGGATTTTATTGGTAACTGTGATTGATTTTGACGGAAAAAATGACGCAGTTACCTAGGTTATGGTATTTATGTTTCATTCAAGAAATTTGGAATTGTGTAAATGTATGAATTGGATACACATACACACACACTCACAAACTCAGCTATATATATATAGATGGTGCTTTTGCAAGGCAAATAGTCAGATATAGTACTACTATTAATAATGCTAATAAATTTTTGTATAGAATAAATAAACTGTTAAGACATTTAATAAAACAAGGGTATAGATATGATAAATTGGTTAAAACTTTTCATCACTGCTTAGGTGAGAGACTTGAAATTTTAAATAAATATGGGGTAGTATCTAGTCTTCAACTTAGCAAATATTTGTACAGATTTGGTATGTTTATGACTCAAGTTATTTGCTTACTACGTCACCGATATTGTTTGAGACAATTGAGGAAGTAGTAGTTACGTACTACGTCATCTATAGTTAAGATAATCTTTTAGGTTCTAGAAGTGATGGAACCATGTGTTTTGAAAAAGACATGTAAGTTTTAAGCAGTTTTAATTTAGCTTTATTCGTAGCAAAGTTTTATAATAATAGTTAATTACAAGTATACTTTTATTAGTTCCTATTTAATAAATTCAATGTTCCTATTAGTAACTGATAAGTTTACATTATAGCTTGTAAGGGTAAAATATATTCAGAGTATGTAGTGTTCTTATTATTAACTTTTGAATTATGAAATAATGTATTTCACTCAGAAGTTATTATATTATTCGTTAAATTAAATTCAATCGTGTTTTGTTTTGGAGAGAATTGAAATAAAGCTTTCACTTTCTTTTATTATAGTACTAATTATGGAAGACTAGTAGGATTATTATTTGTATGGACTTAAATATTGGTCGCTATTTAGTATATAATTTAGTTATTGTAGGTTTACTATTAATACCAATACAGATGTACATAGATTGTTTCTTGTTGTAGTTTAATTTTAAAGTTAGTGTTTAATCCTGCCTATATTTAGATTGAATACTGCTGTACAAAGGATAAATGTGTTTGTAAGTTGTGTTTTTTTTTTTTGTATGTTTGTTCCCAAACAACACTTCTTTTAGTGCTGTTGACACTGCCAGATTGAATGGTACTGCCCAGGTATCGAAACCATAATGATATCCGTGGGGCAGCTGATGATGAAGGCATGTTGGATTGTTGGTATGGCTGTTTTGTTTATGTGGAATAGTGTTATAACACATCATTTTGATATATATATATATATATATATATATATATATATATATATATATATATATATACACACATATATATATACACATATATATATATATACATACACACATGTACACACACGCACACTCACACACACTCACATACAAACACATACAGGCATACATACATACATACATACATACATATATACATATGAAGATAAATATACAGACACAGGCAGACAGATATAGATATATAAAATATATACAAACATGTTCATATATGAACATATGCATTTTTAGAATGTTATCTTAATATCCTCGAATGTTTTTATCTGTGATGTTATCTCACCTTGATAACATTTCATTTAGTTACGTGATTGTTATTGTTCCGTTTTCTCTAATGCTAGCTAAATGATGTTCGCAGATACCAAATAACTGAAATTTTTTCTGCTTTTAATATCTTATCAAACCTATCCTCGTCACTTTGCCTACAGCAAGATAGTAAAGATTTTTAATTTAAATTGTTTGTCCACTCAAAAGACTACTATTAATATAAAATATATTCAGTTTAAATACAACGAGTCTATGGAAAAATTAGATTGTTATTAACTTTACCTCTATTTTCATTTTCAGAAAAATTTTCATTATATTATGCACTTTTTGATTAGATATATTATTGAACTTGTGGTTGTCTTTCTCAGCAAAGGCTTAATAAATAATCTTTTAATATTGTTTAACTAAAAATGTTTACTTCAAAAATATTTTATTTCATATTCTGTAAGCTCAGTCTATGCATAGAACAATATTTGAATTTACTTAGATGTCTTGTCCGTAAACAGCGTTCCTAGTCAAGGTTCTCTTTTGATCATTTCGATTTTGTTTAAGATTATTTGAAGGAGACTTAGCTGCTAATTTTAGCAGGTTGGGCAACCATATACATCCTCTCACATTTGTGGATATTCTTTTATTTTTTATTTGTTTCAGTCGTTTGACTGTGGCCATGCTGGAGCACCGCCTTTAGTCAAACAAATCGACCTCAGGACTTATTTTCTGTAAGCGCAGTACTTATTCTATCGCTTTGTGTGGCCGAACCGCTAAGTTATGAGGACGTAAATACACCAGCATCGGTTGTCAAGCAATGGTAGGGGGACAAACACAGACATACAAATACACACACACACACACACACACACACACACATATATATATATATATATATATATATATATATATATATATATATATATATATATATACACGACAGGCTTCTTTCAGTTTCCGTCTACTAAATCAACTCACAAGGTTTTGGTTGGCGCGAGGATATAGTAGACACTTGCCCAAAGTGCCCAGCCATGTAGCCAGCCGATTGCAACTGGGTGTGCTATCTTGATAGCTGGGGGTGCTGAACAGGGGTACGGACAAAAGCTCCTACTTAAAGTGTGAAAGTGGACAAAAGCCCCATGCTTATATCTTTCGGTTATTTTTTTCGTTTTTTTTTTTTCTCACATTTCTTGACGCCTAGCCTGGTCAAAACTTCTCATATATTTCGTTTTTATTTTCATTTTACTTGTTGGAATCATTAAACTGAGGCCATGCTGGGGCATCACCTCGAAGAATTTTTAGTCGAATGTATCGACTCCAATATTTTTTTTAATGATTTTCAATAAGCACATAGTTAAGCCTAAAAGGTCTTTTCACATGCTAGACATAACAGCCAAATCTTTAAACATTATTTTTATATAATTTCAAAAACGGAAACCGTGGTTGTGAAAAAAAACACTTTCACACTTTAATTATGGGGGGGTTTGTTTGAGGGGCTTTTGTCTTAGGGGACTTTTTTCCTAAGGGTCTTTTGTATTAGCCCTGCTGAACAGAACTCTAAAAACCGTACTGTTTATAAAATTTGATTATGTCTCTGTTGTGTCGAAATAGAACACCCCAAGGTAGAACGGATGGATTAGTCCACCAGGATAAATATAATGGAGTAATGCCAATGGGTTGACGGTAGGTCGGCCTTGACCCGACAGCTCATGAGCAATGTGTCGACTCGGAAGTTCGAGTAGTACTGGTGAGCGGACAAATATCTAGTACTATTTCTTAAACGGACTTAATGTATTATTTTATTATGTCGTACGAGAACTGTACGACACAAGTCTCTCAAAAAATTCAGAACACAAAATAAAATCAGGTTACATTTATTTAATTCAACTGCAATCTACGGCAGCGCAAGGTAAAAAATTAAGAAAATCGTCCTTGCCTATACTTGATTTGTATTTACTAAGGGAAGCAAGTATCACGAGGCTTGATTTTCGCTGGTGCTTCATATTTCGTCGAAAGGGTGTCATAATTCGAGTTAGCGTCGAAAACGATGATTCACATGTAGCTGTGCTAGATCCAAATGTTAATGCTGCACCATACTAAAGATAAATATTTGGAAAGGCATCCTGTACAATACGTAAAGATCCCAAAATATTAAGCAGTGTCATCATATTTTGTTTGGAAATGTATGCTTTAGCTACAGTAAGTTCAGAAAGTAAGGCCGATTTATCACAATTAACTAAATTGCTCAAAGGTTTTAAAGCATCAAAATTCAAAAATGTCTCGGACGTTGGTAGTAAACTTGCCAAGGAAGAATATATACTATCGTTTTGCTCTGAAAATCTATTATCTAGCTCTCCCAAGCTTCCGTCGATGATCGCGAAATAAATTTTGCGGTGAAAGGTTATCCAGTCAACTTGTGATGGTATCAGGGCTTCAACAACATAATCTGAAAAACGTCGGGACTCGCAAGCTTTTCGACGTATGCGTTCCACAATAATATTAAATTGACTCATTTGTTTTAGAATCTCATCAAATATTAAAGAGTTTCTTAGTTTGGCTATTTCAATCTTGGCAATCTTAAGAAGCCCAAGGCCATGGTATATATCACATTTGTGACTCTGAAGCTGTTTGTATACTGGTCTAATTATATTCAGAAATTTGCTAAGAACAAGGGCTAGAAAAACAAACTTTGGGGAACGAAATTGATGTAAAATTCCAGTTGCCTCTATACACGTTTTTGAATCTGACGAATCTGTGCATTCTGTTAGCGAACCAACAATTTCGGAGGGATTTTCTATTACAGAAGCAATGGCAGTGAAATGACCCAACCACCTATGCTCCATAAAACGTGGCAACTTCAATCCTTTGCAAAGACTAGCTATCTTTGGTCGTTTAATAAAATTATGAAGAATATTAAAGGTGTCGAAGAACGTAGCTAACTCCGGAATCCGCTTTATTGTGTTAACCACGACAAGATGGAAAGGCAATGAACATAGGGTATATCTTTCTCAAGTCGATTCTGAATCTTTCTTTGCACGCCACCTATTTTGCCAGACATCACAGAAGCACCATCATAGCATTGTGACAACATACGCTTTGGGTCAATGCAAAGGTTGGTTAAATCCTTAATTATCAAGTCGGCCAATGTTTCAGCATCATAATGTTGAGTAGTTGGCATCGCAGCTAACTTTTCCAGGACCCTGCCGTTTTTCAAGTACCTAATAACAATTGCAAGATTTTCAGTATTACTCAAATCACGCGTTCCGTCACATTTCAGCGTAAAATAAGGAACATCAGAACATTTTATTTCATCAACCACGAGGCTGACAGTGTGTCTTCTCAACAATTCGATGATTTCGTTTTGCATTGCTGCTGAGGTCGCATTTTTTGGAATCGTGCTGTAACATTCCATTAGCTTTGAGTCTTTCTCTAATGTGTACAGGAATAATTTCATGAAAAGACCACAAGGCTGCGTGTCATCTTCCGAATAAAGATCCCGAAAAGCTTCATTTTCGTTTCCTCGAAAAGGCAATTCGTTTGCACAAAGAAAATGAACAATATCAACAATGGAACTGATATAATAACGGTTTTTGCTCAACTGATCGTTTTCCAAGATTTGAAGACATGGATGTTGTTGTGGATAAACGCTGTTGGCATTCCTTTCATGTTACCATAGCTTGGATATGGGATGCAGAGTTTGCGTGCTTATTTAAACCTTTGTTTTTTTCTTTTGCATGATGCCAATTACAATATCCATTTTTAATAAAACAAGTATCAGCTTGAGCAGAAATATTAAAGTGCCGACAAGCAAAACAAAACAGGGATTTCTTTGAAAGAGAATACTCTAATCATGGACGGCCAGTATACCAGCTTAACGAGAAGTCACGTCTCTGATTTCCATAAATTTTTGGATCAAACTTCGCTAGAACTGGCTGCACTGGTTGACAGTCGACCTGTCCAAGATCATCCAATGAGGATGTCAAAGACTTTGCAAAACCTCCCTTGAGCTGCGAAACTTCGTTCGCAATTTTCTTCTGTTTAGCATTATTAGATGAATCAGATTGGAAATTCAGCAATGATTGCTTCAGTTCTGTTTTTCGTTAGTGATTCATTATTTTGGGGCACTGATATTCGCAATAATTAATTCTAAGGTAGAATATCGTAGTAAGAGTATGAATTTTTTTTAATTTTTGTATTTCAAAATTAAACTCGTAAGAGATTTCAGCTCAAGCAATTTTTTTTCTCAAATTCTTCAAAGTTATGCTTTTTTAGTTAAACACAAAATCCATTCAGTATAAACTTTGTTCAAAGAGTAAGAAAAATTATTCAGTGAAAGTTCTCACCTGAAAAATCATTTCTGAATGTATATTTTGGGAAATTTCAAAAATTTTCTTTCCTTTTTCGTGAATAATAATCCTCTCTGACTAGTAGAAATAAAATGACTTTCTAATGTCCGTCTCTGTTCATATATATACGTGTGTAGTGATGCATTTGCTACCATAAATCTCTAACTACAGCAACGATTCTTCACATACTTTTCAACAGCAACAACGACAATCACCAGCACCACTGCCGCCGTCGCCACCACCACCACAACAACAACAACAACAACTGATCCAGCGTCAGCCACTCCTTAACTCAACCCACAGTTGATGACCGGGTCAGCAGCCAATTCTGCGACAGCAATTACAGCTACATTTGACCAGGTCTAATTTACCCACGTTTTCATATCACTAACTACTAAATCAAAAGAAATTCAATTTATTGCATATTTAGCGACTTCAGATATTGCTTATGAGAAAATGTATTATTTCAAAAGTGGATAAAACAAATTCTCATACTGGGGGTGCTGAACACCCCATAGCCCCTCCCCCCCCCCCCGTGGCTACGTGCCTGGGTGCCACGCAGTGGAACTGAACCCGGAACCATGTGGTTAGGAAGCAAGCTTCTTTATTTCTTTTAAATTGCCATAAAGGCATTGGGGACATATAACAAAATAAAAATATGACGCTAATGACACATAAAAATGAACATGAAAAACATTAAAATCAAAATATTAAAATAATGATACATGAATGATGCCTGAGAAATGAGAATATGAAAAGTGTGTTACTCACCCCACACTGAGTAACACCACTCGCCGCCTCTGAGTCGTGAGTCCTCTTTAGCCTTTGATCTAGTCTTTCGTTTACCGGTATCCCCATCGCTGATTGACAACACTCTCTCCTCCATGTACACGTAACCTTTTTCACCGGGAGAGGGGTCTTAGAAATTTTGTGGTGTCTGTTCTTTTTTCCTGTGGGGAGAGGGGGTGGGTGGGTTTGGTGTCTGTATGGGGAGGGTATGTCTGAGTGGTCTTGGGTGGGATAGAGTTGGTCTGGAATACCACATCACACTAACTGATCTTCCTCTTCTTTCACTTCTTCCTTTTATTCTCTGTCACTGTCCATTCATCCTTCTTGTTCCTTCCATCAATCTGTACTTCTTCCTTTTTCTCCTCCGTCTCCAGCACCGCTTCTTCTGTCGTTTTCCTCTGTAGAGGGCAGTGAGCTCGAATGTGGCCTTTTTGGCCACATTTAAAGCATCGTGGAACTCTACCCTCTACCCATACTCTCAAAACTATTTCTCCCAACGTCACCGTCTCCGCCAAATTTTCCAATTGTTTCGCCTCCGCTTGTATGATGATTTCCAATGTTTTTTTTTTTCCTCTATATCCCCCTTCCTCCATCTCTGTGGCTTGGAGGACAGCCACCTCCTCCTCACTACCAACGAGGACGGCTGCCGCAACCCAAGCCACTTCTATATCGGATGGGATTCCTTCTACACTCACCTTAGAAGTCTTTCTTCCAAGGTACGTGGATAGAAGTACTACTTTCTCCATTTTTACAGCTGCATTCACCAACCTCTTTGCCTCCTCCGCTGTCCTAAACTGGACAACCACCGTCCCATATCCATTTCCTTTTGCTATGTATGTCACTTCCTTCGAAAGCCCCTTCAAAGCTTTTTCTACTTTTTCCATCTCCATCCGCTCCACCTTCCTACTCTCCACTGAGTACACCTTGTAGATAATGGTCTTCCTTTCCATATTTTCCATGACCCTTTTCGGGGGTAATAACTTTACGTCACCGCCCACCTTCTGTGTCATCTTACACAGCTCGTTCAGCCCGGCTAGGTCCACCTCCATTTTCTTCAGCTCTGCAGCCTCAGAAAAACTCTTTACTCTTTCCAAATGCTCGTTCATTCTATTTACCGCCTTAACGAGCTCTTCCTCCACTGAGGACAGTTCATACTCACTAAGGTCCGAATACATTCCTTTCCACCGGTACAACACTCACCGACAAACCGCTGCCAAGCAGCTCAAAAAATTCCGACCGTCTCGTCAAAAATCAACACAGCGAATAGACCGACGCATGCGCGGGAAGCAAGCTTCTTATCACACAGTCACTCCTGCGCCTATGATATGTGCGCATATTTTTAGTATTTGTGGTGGGCGATGACTGTCATTGGGAATTTTTTATATAATTTTCTCCACAATATTATCAACATCTCAGTGAAATATCTTGATCAAAACTTCACGTATACACAAATAAGTTTCAAGGAATTATCTTTAATCATCATAAAGAATATTTTCATGACATAAAAAAAAAATCATAATAGTCATATATCGGCAAATATTTAAGTGGAAGATAATATATTTACCTTAAAAAAGCAGAATTGCTTAAATGACTGAAGGGTTTTGTGGAGGAGTGGGATACAATAGTTTACCCATCTCAGAAATAAGTAGTTTCAAGAGGTAGAATGAATTGCATTCAATAAATCGAAATAGGAATTTGAACTCAGAACGTGAATGCGGGCGAAATGCCGCTAAGTATTTTGCCCGGCGTGCTACCTTCGTCATTATTATTACCGTTCTCTTCCTTCCAGTCTCCGCATCTTTTCATTACACAACTTGTTATATTTGAGACTGAAATATTCATGGCTATTTTTTCGGTGGTGTGCGAGGAAAAGAAATCCTTTGACCAAAAACAGAACACAAAACTTATTTTCCCTGACGTTGCATTCACATATGCAGCGTAAAGAAATTCAATGTTCTTGAGGTGATCTTTCACTTTAGAAAATGAAGCTAGGAATGTAGAAAAATAGACTTGGTTATTCTGAGTAAGTGAAATGAATAGATATTTAAATGTAGATTATTATTATAAATTTTTGTTTTTATTTCTCGACAGCATCATTTAGTTAACTGTACCCTTATACATGCATTCATTTGATCGGACAAACAACTCCATTCATAAATTAGTAAGTTGTCTTCCGTAAACTTTCAAATTATATATATTTTTTTTACTCTACGAAATGAGCTGTCAATTATCAAATTTTACGCGTATCTCTTTATAAGAAACATTTTATTTTCTACGATGATTCGTAAGTTAACTAAGCGATGCTGTTAAACAGAATGTATTATAATGACGTTTAATAATCTACTTTTAGGCATTCAGGCGTTTTGCTTACTTAAGAGAGCCAAAGTTATTTATGTATATTCTCGACCTAATTTTCTTTCGTTTTTTAATCTCGCTTTTATGCATACCTAAAGCGAAAGATGGCTGCTTTTTTATTCCGTTTCTTCAAATAGATTACTTGACAATCATCAACCACGTATTTGTAATGGAAATCGGCGAACCATGACGTCGTAATAGAATATATCGAAATTTTCAGAAGTAGCAAGAAAAAGGAAAAAAATTACCAAAATACATTACCACTATTAATTCTCCGAAATCAGTGAAACAGCGTTTGACCGACAGGCGGACGGGCAGAGAAACATTTCTTTTATTATAAGATAAATTTCTGTAGATCACAACTAGTAGTGTCATACGTTATCAGCACTCCACCTTTTTGTAAAACACTTATCACAGAGATGTTTTGGCGGGCAAAACTTCACCATAATTTCTTAACAACAAACGTTAACTAAACAATTCAACACCTTTTGATTTACAACCTTTAATTCGTTGACTCGGTTTACAGTCAATTTTATGGTTATATGTAAATGTGTGTGGACAAGAAACTTACAACATTATAGAAGTCCTTCTAATACTGCCTACTTTTTGGATAAAGAAAAGGTGTAAAGAAACACATCTGATATAAGAAATTTGTAGTAATTGACGTGTTCAAACTTATGGTAAGTTGTTCGCGTGATCTGTTTGTTACTTGACATAACACGAAATAATTGTGGGGTACCAACGATATTTCTTTAATCCTAATGATACGAATATACGAGGTCTGATCAATAAGTATCCGAACTATTGTCATAGTAACAAAGTAGAGTAAAGCCGCTTGGCAAAGATTAACCTTGAACTCTGCTGTGCATGCGCACTAAGTTTTAACGTTCTAGCTCACTTCCACTGTTTACAGCAGTGCTTGGAAGGAATGTATGTAGCGTGTGATCGTCGCATTGACCATGACAGAAAAAGCTGTCATGACAATACCTGCTCAAAGGTCTACACAAAGTTACAGAAAGTGCATGAGTCACACACAAGTGCACGAGTCGTTTAGACGTTTCCAAGATGGCCGAAAAAAGTTGATTTTGATGAACGTTCTGGAAGACCTGCAACCAGCAGAACTGATAAAAACATCGCAGATGTGCGTGCAACTGTGAGGGGAAATCGTTGAATCACCATCTGTGAGTTATCAGAGGATGTCCAGATTAGTTACAGTTGAGTTCAGTCCGTTATCACTGAAGATTTAGGTATGAGACGTATGTCTGCCAAGTTTGTGTCAAAACTGCTTTCAGCTGACCAAAAAGACACTTGGGTTTCAGTTGCACAAGATCCCCTTGATTTTGTCGAGAACGATGAAAACTTTTTGAAAACTGAGCAGGTATCGCCAAGCTTTTGGCAACATTTGATGCAGATTCTCTGCTCAACTTTCTCTGTCATGGTCAATGCGACGAACACGCGCTACACACCTTCCTTCTAAGCACTGCTGTAAACAGCGGACGTAAGCTAGAATGTTAAAGTGCGCATGCATAGCAGGGTTCAAGGTCAATCTGTACCAAACGGCTTTATTCTGTGTGCTTTAGCTTCATTACTATAGCAACAGTCCGGATACTTACTGATCAGACCACATATATCTATATAAATAGACCCTCACACACCCACAATCATACTCATTTACATATTCATATACATACATATAATATACATACATATTATATACATATAATGTGTGTGTGTGTGTGTGTGTGTGTGTGTGTGTGTGTGTGTGTACATACATGCAAATTTTGTATGCACGCAAAACATCAAAACTACATTAACTTAAATATATCGTTGACATTGCATATGGTATGGTTATGAAGCCATGAAGGTAACAGCAACGAACATGCCATCGATTACTAAGGGGGGAAATTGACAATATTTATAATTCATATTGAAGTGTATTCAAAGCAAATTATTGTTGTATTTGGTATTTTCTTTCTTTCCGTTGAAAAAACCAAATTCGTTGATGCTAGACCATTATTAAATCTGTATATTTTATTCTAAACGTATACCAATATCTTAACATTTCTAAATTCAACCAGTAACAACGGCGAACATCTTTACTTCCGCTCAATTAACTCTGAGCAGACGACATCTTTTCATACTGAATTCAAAAACCATTTCTTAATTCTTCCTTTTTTTTCTTTTTGTATATGTTGCCAATATTAAATCATTACATTTTTACATTATTTACATTATATATATTTGACGGATATTTGTCCTCATCTTGTTTGTTATTAACACAACGTTTCGGCTGATATACCCTCCAGCCTTCATCAGGGGTCTTCGGGAAATTTCGAACCTGGGTTCTCATTCCTAAGGTACTTTTCGATATTGTTGTTATTATTATTATTATTATTATTTTATGTTTGACTTTTGTTTTGCATTTGTACAAGTTGGATCCAAGTCTCACCCAGAGACCTCAAGAGACAACAAGTTAGAAGTTCATGTAGGTGTTATGCCTAGGGTACCATATATTTGGATTTGTACATAGTGTTGTTCTAGAGAATGTTTAAGAAACCATAAGAAAATTACGTGTTTGTTTTAAAATTTGAGATCACATAGACAGTATTTTACGTAGGATATGGGCAGTTCCCATGAGCACTATCTTTTGAACTTCAGCCATTTTGGGGTTTCCTGGTATCTGAGCTAGGTAGTAATCCGTTTCGCTGTCATTCCCAGGGCACCTATGACAATAGGTATTGTTTTAGTCTTCAGGTTCCACATTTTGCTAATTTCTATTTCAAGATCTTTATATTTGCTCAGTTTTTGGTAGGTCTTGACAGATACGTTTATATCGATTGGGACAGTCATATCAATGAGGAGGCATGATTTTTGTCTGAAGTCTTTCAGTATGATGTCTGGCCTATTTGCGTCTATCTTTCTGTCAGTTTGAATGGTGAAGTTCCAGAGGAGTGCGATGTGATCATTTTCAAGTACTGGGGGTGGTTTGTGTTCCCACCAGTTTTTATCATGGGGCAAGTCCAGGTTTTTGCATATTACCCAGTGAATATATTGTGCAGCTCTATCGTGCCTGTTGAGATACTCTGTAGGCGCAAGCAGACTGCACATGGAGACAACATGATCGATGGTCTCATTTTGTTGTTGGCATATACGACATAATGGGGAGCTGCCGTTCTTTAATATGTTGGCCTGGTAGTTCTTTGTAGGTAGGCATTGATCTTGGGTTGCTATGATAAACCCCTCTGTTTCTGATTTCAAGCCAGAGGCCATTAACCATTGGTGGGTAAGGGCTTTGTCAATATCTGCATTATTCGCTCTCTTTGGGTATTTGCCATTGAGAGGTTTTCCATGCCATTTTTCAGTCATAATATCTAAGGCAGCAATTTTTGAACGGGTTTTCAAGCGCTTAGCTTTTTCTGCAGGTGTTTCTAGTTCGTCTAATTCTTGAATTTGTTGCAATTGGAATTCACTTAGATAGTCCTTTGCCTGTTTTGTTACTGAGTAAGATGTTTTCTTGCTTTCATGTTTTGAGACAAGTTTTAGCATCCAGTCCTCAGAGTTTTTCAGATAGGTGTCTAGGCCAATTGTGGCTACCTTCATTGTTAATGCCAGCTGTAGAAGTCCACGGCCGCCCTCTTTTCTTTGCAGATAAAGACTTCTATATCTGCCTTAGGGTGGTGCATTCTATGCATTGTCAACAGTTTTCGTATTTTTCTGTCAACATTACATATTTCAGTAATTGACCAGTTAACGATATTGAAACTGTAAGTCACGACTGGTATGGCTAGAGCATTGATCGCTTCGATCCTGTTTCTTGCGTTCAGCTCTGTTTTCAGTATTGCTCTCACCCTGCGATAACATTCTCTTCTGATCCTTTCCCTCATCACTGGATGCTTGATATTGTCCCCTTCAATTACCCCTAGGTAATTGTAGCTCTCCGCTGGTTCTAACTCTTTTATGACATTTTGCTGGTCAAGGTTCACATTAGATGTTTTTGTCATTTTTCCTTTGATAAAAGTAGCTTTTGCACATTTATCAAGGCCAAATTATTATTATTATTATTATTATTATTATTATTATTATTATTAATATTATTATTATTATTATTATTATTATTATTATTATTATTATTATTATTATTATTATTATTATCATCAAGGTCACTGCCTGGAATCGAACTTGGGGTTAGTAGCCTGCGCTCTTAACCACTACGCCATATACCCACGGGCATAAATATAGAACTGTATTACATTTTTACATTTGATCTAGCGAAGAAGGCGACACGAC
The DNA here is from genome assembly GCF_046866305.1 of Octopus bimaculoides. NCBI lineage: Eukaryota > Metazoa > Mollusca > Cephalopoda > Octopoda > Octopodidae > Octopus > Octopus bimaculoides. The sequence goes on from NC_142934.1 coordinate 32,837,822, forward strand.
GGAATTGTCGAATTATGCTATTTCTATAACCCACCACCAACAAAACTTCTACGCATACTCTTTTGATGCAATGTGTTAGTCAAGAAGATCGGCAGTGCTCATGACCCATTATAGAGCCTTCGAGACTGATGGCAGAGAAGCAGGAAGATATTTTCAAACTAGAGCCCTAGCTTAAGTGCTTGCAAATTAGCGGACTCCACTAAAAACACCCAAAGTGCCAGCTAGCAGTGTTAAACTAGCTGACGGATTAAAACTAACACCTAAATAGGCCGTGGCGAGATTTAAACTCAAAACACAAAAAGCTGGAACAAATACCCCAGAGTATGTGGTTTAATGTTTTTATATTCTCGCCATTCCACTTTTGCTTCTTTGATTGGTATTTTTATCGCCCCTAAAAGCATAAAATACAATGGTGACATTGACGGAATTTGAACAAATACTGCAAGACATTCTATCCAAACCACTCTACAAATGATTCTGCTAACAAAGTTTCCTTGATGATATGTTTATCTGTGTCACTTTGATGACAACAATGTTCCAACATTTTGAAAATAGTACTTTGTTATAAAGATCGTTTCTTGAGGTATTAGAATCATAAGCCTTATTAGATTTGACTGCAGTATAATTTGAGCTCAAAAACGATTAGTACGAAGATATATGCTGTAATATATTTAGTCTGGTGCTCAATGATTTTTCCAATTATAACATCTCTTTATGACTCCATTACTTCAGCTTTGCATATGGCAGCCGACATGACTGCAGTTTTACATATGGCAGACATTTCAACGCAATTGTTAAAGCCTAGCATTTTATTTAGTTTATCTAATTTTTGTTATTTCTTTTTATTTTTTACCTTTTGCTCATAATAGATATTCAACACTAAATCGATTCATCTTCTCATAACCGATAAGAGTGTGTGTGTATGTGTGTTTGTGTGTGTGTGTGTGTGTGTGTGTGTGTGTGTGTGTGTAGATGTACATGTGTGAATGTATGTGTGTATAGATATATATGTAAGTATGCACGTGTGTGTACACGTTCATAGATATACATTCGTGATTATCCGTGTATATGCATAAATATGTGTGTAGATAGATATTTATGTTTGTATATATGTGTGCATAGATATATGTACGTATGTATGTGTGCATAGACATAGGTTTGTGAAAGTGTGTTCATAGACATATGCATAGATATATGTGTGCGTATCCATTGATATATGTATATGTGTGTGCATATATATAGAGAGTGATAGACAGGCAGACAGACAGACAGACAGACACATACATACATACATACATACATACATACATACATACATACATACATACATATGTGTGCACATCAATATATTTAAGACCGTGTATACTTTTGTTGCAATATTTTAGTTTAGCGATGAACCAGCAGGCTGTGTGCTTATGCATCAGTTTAAATATGAGTTTAAATGCATCAGTGTTATATGCAGTAAATGTATGTGTATTTATTTGCGTAATGAAATACCAAGCTAATAAGGCAACTCGAAGAGGAAGCCAAAAGAGATACAATATCTGAATGCTATTTTATGTACAGCTCTCCTTAAATACGCCATCGTTTGAAAGCAATTTATCATGAGTGCCGCAGTAAATCTGCTTACTGCTGGATCAAGAAAGAGAAAAATTGGATCATAAAGGGAATTTTCCTCATAAGATCCAATCAAATAAGAAAAGCCCTTAAGGAAGCACGTCTTGTCACTAAATTCTTACATTTATTGATAAATATGTGTAACAATCTTAAGGTTGTTTGTCCATACATACACATAGACATACACACATACATATCTATGCGTGTGTGTGTGTGTGTGTGTGTGTGTGTGTGTGTGTGTGTGTGTGAGTGTGTTGATACATAATTCTGGATAGTTCACACACCCGGCAAATATTTTTGATTTTTTTTTCGTCATCGTCGAAACAACAATCGCTGGTAAGAAATAATAATAACAATTATAATAATAATAATAATAATAATAATAATAATCCTTTGTAGTGAAGGCACAAGGCCCGAAATTTTGGGGGAGGGGACTAGTTGATTACATCGACCCCAGTGTTTCACTGGTACTAAATTTATCGACCCCGAATGAGTGAAAGGCAAAGTCAACCTCAGCGGAATTTGAACTCAGAACGTAACGACAGACGAAATATCACTAAGTATTTCGCCGACATGCTAACGATTCTGCTAGCTCGCCGCCTTAATATTAACAACAACAACACGTGACAAATAGGTCAGATAGTTTTAAAGTTCTGAAGTTTGTCCAACCACGAAGCGAAGAAAGAATATTAAAGAAAACTCTAATTTATCTTCTCGTAAATAAAAGAAGGGGAGCAAAAAAAAACTGTAATATTTTGGTGGAAGGTGGATGACATTTGTCAATTTGAAAATCACTAAACTAGATTAATATTGATCAAGAAACATTTATCTCAATCACGAACTTGATATAATCGATAACGAAACCAACAAAAAAGAGGCCATTCTCCATTTGATAAAAAACTATTTTTTTTACAAAAATTGAATCTACAATGAAGATTTAGTTATTGAAGAATTTGATTATACAATTAAAAATAAGATTAAAATAGACCGGAATCTGAACTGCGAACGTCTTTAATTCATTGAAATGTTAAGATTAATTTCAATACATTTTCACCCGGTTACTTGTAAATGTGAAGTGCTCAATACTGTTATTTAAACTCGTCATGAAAACGGAAGCTTCCAGAGTTACTTTATTCATATAAAATTCAATAGATGGTCATAAATTTTATGCTGCATTTCGTCATTTTGCTTCGGAAAATCTGGAAAGAATATGCGATTAACAGATATTGACTGTATTTGAGAAATGCAGTTAACTGGTACATTTTACATAGATTTGATACTCTCCTGACATAATTATTTGAAGTGAGGACAAATGTCTTTCACATATTCAACATGATTTGTTGTTTTATAGTCGTGAATGTTATCAGCATTCATCTCGTTGTTCGTGTTCATGCTGCTTTCTTGGTCGTCTGCATATTGCTATCTTGCTCGTCATCTGCAGATTGACATCTCATCAGTCAACTATATTAAGTCAAACGTTCAACTATTCTGCGAAACTAATTTCCACAACAGAAAACTCAATTTAAAATTTTTTTTCTCTACCAAACACGTGATTGTTCTATTTTCTATGTCTAGATTGTTCTATTTTCATTTGGTGGAAGATTTGTTACAGACATTCCACATATTTTCTACATGTATGTCTTTAATTTAATTATTTGAACTTTCCCATAGAGAAGGGGGTGGTTTCCAAAAAATAAAGACCCATCATTAGAATTTATATAATAATAATATATAAATTATTATTATATAATCTACTCCGACTGCAGATTGAATTTACAGAATACGAGTCAGATTACCTTCTTTTTTGACCATTAATTAACGATTTTTTTCTTGATAAAATATAAACTGTAGCGCGTAGATTCAGAGTAAGAAGTATAATATTGGACGTTTCGGACATTTGTCCCGCCTCTGAAACAAATATCATAAAAGCTAATACAATAATTTCAGAAAGGTTAATGATGTTATACAGATAAAGAAGTCAAAGGGAAATGTAGAGTGGTTGGTGTGCAGAGAGAGAATAGCAAAGAACACAAGGAGTGGTCTGGTGGGTGCCTGTATAGCGTTGAGGGGAAAAGATGTTGGGAGATATATATGTTTATGTATATATATTATGTATATATAGTTATGTTGCTTACCAACCACATGCTTCCGGGTTCAGTCCACTGCGTGGCAACTTGGGCAAGTATCTTCAACTGTAGCGTCGGGCCAACCAAAGCCCTGTGAGTGGATTTAGTAGACGGAAACTGAAAGAAGCCCGTCATATATATATGTGTGTGTGTGTAAGTGTGTTTGTGCTTGTCGCCCACCATCACTTGACAACCGCTGTTGGTGTGTTTACGTCCCCGTAAACTCGCGGTTCGCAAAAAAACCCAAGAGGATAAGTATTAGGCTTACAAATAAATAAGTCATGGGGTCGATTTGTTCGACTAAAGGCGGTGCTGTAGCATGGTCACAGTCAAGTAAAGGAAACAAGTAAAAGAATAAAAGAGAATATCTTTATATGTATGTATGTATGTATGTATGTATGTATGTGTGTGTATATATATATATATATATATATTGCGGAGATGTACTTGCATAGCAAGTGACCTGATCTGAGATCGTGTGCTGGAACGAAAACAATTGCAGCGTGGAAGGTGTTTATAAGCCATTTAAAAAAACACACGAAAATATTTTGACAAATTAAATTTAAATGTTGAAGTGAATCTAACGGATTTTGTGTATTATTTTAAATGGCTTATAAACACCTTCCACGCTGCAATTATATATATATATTTATGCATATATACTTATACATATATTTATATATATATATATATATATATATATATATATATATATATATATATATATATATATATATATATATATATATATATATATATATATATATATATATATATATATATATATATTTATGTATATATATTTATGTATATGTATATATATATTTATATATATATATTTATGTATACATACATATAAATATATATATTTATATCTATTTATATATATGTATGTATGTATGTATGTATATCCTTTTGTTATTTTACTTGTTTCAGTCATTTGACTGCGGCCATGTTGGAGCACCACCTTTAATGGGAAAAATCGACCCCAGGACTAATTTTTTGTAAGCCTAGTACTTATTTTTTCGGTTTCTTTTGCCGAATTGCTAAGTTACGAAGACGTAAACACACAAACATCGGTTATCAAGTGATGGTGGGGGAACAAACAGAGACACATACATATATATATATATATATATATATATATATATATATATATATATATATATATATATACATATACATATATATATATTTATATTATATATATATTTATTTATGTATATATATAGATACATATTTATATATATATATATATATATATATATATATATATATATATATATATATATAATATCTATGTTGCTTTGAGGGGAAGGTAAAACTTGACAAACTGCTTCTCCCTCTGTTGTTGGACTACCGTGATCTTTCTTTAAAAAAGAGAGATTATGACTGTGATAAAATAACGAAAGCAATATTTACAAAGCAAGTGAGCACTATTACACATAGAAATAATTAGACGTAAAATACCATAAAGATTATTAGAATTGGGAATCAAGTGTGAAAATATTATCAAAGGACTAGCAGAAAACAAACATATATATATATATATATATATATATATATATGTATATATATATATATATGTGTGTGTATATATATATATATATATATATATATATATATATATATATATATATATATATATATATATATATATATATACATAAATATATATCTATATATATACATAAATAAATATATATATATACGTATATATATATAGATAGATATATTTATTTATGTATATATATAGATATATATTTATGTATATGTGTGTGTGTGTGTGTGTGTGTGTGTGTGTGTGTGTGTGTGTGTGTGTGTGTGTTTTCTGCTAGTCCTTTGATAATATTTTCACACTAGATTCCCAATTCGAATAATCTTTTTGGTATTTTACGTCTAATTATTTCTATGTATAATAGTACTCACTTGCTTAATAAATATTGCTTTCGTTATTTTAGCACAGTCATAATCTTTCTTTTTTAAACAAACATCACGGTAGTCCAACAACAGAGGGAGAAGCAGTTTGTCAAGTTTTACCTTCCCCTCAAAGCAACATACATATTACAATTAAGTAGCCCATCTGTAAGCCTTGCAGTGTGTGTGTATGTGTGTGAGTGAGAGAAAAGGGAAGAGAGAACATCGCAAACAATGAATGAAATTGATATGAAATGAATTAGTTGTACAAATAAAAGGGCATTACTACAGATGTATACACCCCTGAATTTGTTGCCTCATAACATCCAGAAAAATGGATACTTTTTAACAAAATTTTCTACAAATGCCGCTTAGATGTTGTGGCTTCAGAATATATAGGGATTTATGGGAAAGAATTTTTTCGACGGGGTGAAGCGAGGAGTTTCGGAAAATTCACATGATCTGACTTTTTTCCCTCATAACTTTCAGGAAAATGGGTATACATACATGCA
>NC_142934.1:32851493-32853993 GCF_046866305.1 Octopus bimaculoides
ATGCATATAGTTACATATCTAGACATGCTCATATATATTTAAATGATAAACTTCTGAAAAGTTTTTCGGATTTTTTTCACTTCCAGTGATGTATTGGATCAGTAGTCTTCGAATCAGCGTTTTCCTTTCTGGTTTTGAGAAGCCTAATTTATCAAGATTGGTACTTGAGCAGTGTGTTACATATCCCAGAGCCCCCAATAATTACAGGTATAAACCTGAACTTGTAATCTGGATAGAGTAACTGCAGATTTCTCAATAGTTCAGCATTGGTATTCTCTTTTTCATTGTCTTCAGCTTTGTATGTATGTATGTATGTATGTACCTATGTGTGTACCTTTCTATGCCTATATGTATATATATATATATAGATGTGCGGGTAAAGACGCAAATCCCTATGTATATGTGTGTGTGTGTATGTATATATATATATATATATATATATATATATATATATATATATATATATATATATATATATATATATATATATATATAGTTGGAATTTACAAAAAAAAACAAAAGACGAAGACATGTGTATTAGTTTAACGCTCGGGAAGGTGTGAAAGTCTTTTTACGTTTCGAGTCTACGCTTTTCAGCAGACAGGAGCACGAGAAAATAAACAGAGAGAATAAAAAAAGCTTTACCGAGTAAGCGCACTCTAAGATGTAGAGCAGTATATATTATATTAAAAATTCGGAAGGCCGTTTATAGGATTACCTCAGGTTTCCCGTCCATAAAGGATTTAGCTTTATGGCGTATCGTCAGATCCCAATCCCATAAACCAGCCTTCCCCATTTTAATATATATATATTTAAAATATATCAACCATCACTACAAAAATATGGCACCTCTTTTCATTGCTATTTAATGGAGAACTGGAAGAGGTATCTGGACGATTGCTTTATACTTTGGAAAGACAGCATGGACAAGCTGCTCGATTTCAAAATAATGCTTAACAATATTAATAGCAACATACAATTCACCATGGAACACAGCAGTAAACAACTCCCTTTTCTTGACATCCTAATTAAACTAGTCAATAACCACATCGAAACAGACATCTTCTATAAACTCACAGATTCTAAACAATACCTATTATTCAACTCATGCCACCCAAACACATAGAAATTAATATACTTTATAATCTAGCGAAAAGAATCTGTACCATAGTTTCGGACTCCTATACTCGTGAACGAAGACTCCTTGAACTCAAATCAATACTAATCAAAAGGCATTACCCAATATATTTAATAAATGATGGAATTAAACGAGCTAAGGAAATAGACATACGAACATTAAGGGAAGTCAACCCAAATACTAAACCAGACTTTAAAATACTCCCATACTTCTCCACACATAATCCTAGAAACAACGAAGCCTTTAACGTTGTCATCCAAAATCTACCCAACCTCACAAGAGATAAAACAATGAACAAAATTTTAGGCTCACACAAAATTATCAAAAGTAAAATGCAACCTAAATCATTGAAAAAATATTAACCAGCGCAAGACTGTATCCATTAACAACAGAACCAAAAGTGAAAAAATGTGGTCGACCTAACTGTGGTACTTGCCCCCACCTTTTGGAGGGTTCAGAGTTACACTTTAAACAAGGTGAAATATTTAAGATTAAATCAAATTTCACCTGTGCCTCGGAAAATCTAATTTATGCCATTACATGCTTCGGGTGTGGTAATAATTATATTGGCCAAACAGGAATATCACTCCGTAGAAGAACCACTCTTCACAAAGAACAAATCCGCCACCCACAATACAGACAGATACAGGTCAGTGGACACATAGAAAGGTGTGCGAGGTATCTTAATCCTAATTTCCTACTTTTTCCCTTCTATCAATGTTCACTGAACACCTCAATACAACAAAGAATGAATAAAGAGGCAACTTTCATCAATAAATATCTTCCACAACTAAATATGAACACATAACATAATATAGAACACTACTAACCTTTCACTTAATACCACTAACCCCCATACATCTCATACACCATTCACATTACAGATCTAGATCTACCCTAATTGCAGCAAATCCAGAGCTACTTACCTCCCCTACACATAATCTTTTTACTCAGGGACTAGTAGGCCTGACACCTTTCAGTATTCAGTGTGCATTCAAAGCAATTATTGGTAATATTACGAAACCGGTATGCTTTTGAATCTCTTTAACAACTCACAATAATGACTTTTATTACCTTTATTCCTACCTCCGTTCATCTAATTGTATATATCTATCGTTACTTTTCATTAAAAGCCTTTACTTTTTTTTATTTCCAATGTGCATTTTCGCTTATTTTTCTTCTCACTTTCCCCTTACATTTCCACGTGTAGTTTCTATTTTGTTTTTGTAATATATATATATATATATATATATATATATATATATATATATACACCTGCATCTTCAGCAATGTCATCTACTGCATCCTCTGCTCTCTGCCATTCTCTGTACATTAGTCAAATTGGCCTGCGTTAAGCTGACC
>NC_142934.1:32856493-32893679 GCF_046866305.1 Octopus bimaculoides
CGCATATGTATTTATGTACGTGTATATGAAAGATGTGTGTTTGTGTGAGAGAGAAAGAGAGAGGGAGTACCACTTACACATACATGCACAAATATATATATATATATAACACACACCTTCACTTTCTCTCTCTTTCTCTCTTTCACACACACACGTGCGCAATGCACACACACACATGTCCATTTCATACACACGTACATACATCTTTCATTTTCTCCTCTCTCTCACTTTCTGTTGTCAAATGTTGTCTTTTCACTTTCTCCTCTCTTTCAATTTCTGCTCCATTCAAAGCATAGAGAGAAAAAAAATTTTTTAGGAAATTAACGAACAATCATATGATCAACCATATGATCGAGTTGACAAATTCCCAGCTTCAAACGAAAGAATGTTACAAAATAACTCCATTTGGCACACACGGGCGCACGCACACACACGTGCGCACGCACACACACACACACACACTAGTTAAAACTTCTGTATTAATTATGCTATTTCTTATGTGCACGCGCAAGATTACAGCTGAAATCGAATTGAAATCATGTCCTTCTATTCTGTAATCCGTGTTTGTGATGAGTGTCTTTAAAAACTGATCTTCGATATAAATTTAAAAGGAAGTTATCCCAGAAATCCTGTCCTTTACCTGTTGTTTCTAGCATGTCCAAGGTGACAAATACGCCCCTCCACTCCACCTCGATTTTTTCCTAAATTTCTTCCAATTCCTATGTTTTCAATACAGGAGATTAGGATTTCACCTAAAAAACACTTTCTCAATATTTTAATTTTCTCCCACCCCATCCCAATTTCTTCTTTTTTTACTTTTTTTCGAATATTTTTCTTAGCAATTTACGGAGAATAAACATAGGGTACGAATCTTTAAGAATTTTTTCTTCTTTCTTCTTAAAGAAACACTAAAATCTCCTTCCCAAACATCTACCCATCACCTCACCACTTTCAAAAACCTACAAACTCCCAATGTTTCACTTTTAGCTTTTATGAAAGCGGGGAAGTTTCTTCAAAAATAATGTCCTTTACCTATTGTTTCTAGCATGTCTGGTTTTCTGGTGGTGCTCTAATACCTTTTATGTCTGCTATTTCAGTACAATTCTACGCATGTATGAAACAGCAGACGAAAGTGAAACATAGGGTATTTTTAGCTTTTTGAAAGTGGGTAGGTGATGGGTGGGCGAGTGGGGAAAGGGTATTGAGTGTTTCTTTATGATAAATTAAACTTTGAAAATATATATATATATCCTAGATTCGTCATCTCTGTATTCTTCTACATGGATAAAAGAAAATTCGTAAATAAGTTACAAATTTAGAAATTGCGATGAGGACGTAGGGAAACTAAAATTTTGAAAATTTGATTTCTGAGCAAAATCGTATAAACCCCATTTTATACGATGAAACATTACATAGTTTGTGGTCCTTCTTAAGAACAGAAAGCACTTTCATGCAAACCCATGCAAATTGTACCCTCCCCACCTTCACTTTCAAACAAACAGTAACTTCCATTACACCAGTAATCCAGTTCGCTATATATCAGCTGTGCTGATTCTGCTCATAAGAAAGGAACAAATAGTACAATATGGCTGTAGGTCATAACACCCAGGCAATGCCAGGATGCATATATGTGTGTGTGTGTGTGTGTGTGTGTGTGTGTATTATCATTTAATTGTTTCAGTCATTAGACTGCTGCAATGCTGTCGCAACGCCTTGAAGAATCTTAATTGAACGAATCGACCTCAGAACTTTTTCAAACCTAGTACTTATTCTATTGGTCTCTTTCCCGGACTGCTAAGTTACAGGAATGTAAACACATCGACAACGATTGTCTAGCAGTGGTAAAGGACAAACACATAGACAAGGACATATAGACACACACATACAAGCACATATATATTATATAGGTTAGTAGAGGTAGAGGTTGGAATAACCGTCTAAGGAATAAAAATATCCGTTTTACTACCGGTATAATTATCTATGTTAACCCTGGTCATACATATGCAAGCATATTAAGCTTATAGGATACAGGCAATGATAAAGATAAACATGAGTTTATCAGGAATCAAATTTAAATTAATCAGGAAATGGAGAAATCTAGATCAACAACAATTGACTAACATCGAATATTATTTTTTAAATACAAAACTTTATCCCATCTAACAGCCGTTTCTTCTTCCAATGTCCTACAGTGTTGCCATTGAAAATTCTGAGAATAATATTCGTCATATTTTGTAACACATCCGATCTAGAACATGGAGCTTCATCAGGGTGAAGGAAAATACATAAAAGAAAAGAAGAGTGGAAGAGCTCAAGAAGAAGAATGAAGGTTTAATATATTTAAATCATACTATTTTGCAGTGTAACACTACAGGACGTTGTATAAATGACTAAACTAGAAATATTAACTGGTGGGTTGATCTTTCTTTAAGGGTAACAGGGTGTATAAATAATAATAAAAAAGTCTTGGTTTGTGTTTGCTACCTTGGAATCCTCTGTTTAGTGGGTTAATCCACTACTCAGGAAGAGCTATTCTAAGAGCGCGTTCTGCCTCATCTTCGAAACGTCTAGTTTAGAATAGAGGCAGCTAATGAAGGAATAATTCCATAAGTGGCTTGTCTGTTTTCCTGTGTTCGTTCTGTTGTCTGTAAACAAAGTCCGTTTTCGTGCTTTATGTTCCCGTTCATTTTTCTGACGTCCTGTACCCGGATATGCATCTATATATACATGTAAATGTAGGTATGTACATATATGTATGTATACATGCATATGCTCATATATCATTTGTATTATATATATATATATATATATATATATATATATACATATAAATATATGCATATATATACACCTATATATATATATATATACATATAAATTGTAAATGCAAAAATAAAAACGAAACACAAAGAATTCTGCGGTACACGTGTTTCAAGCTTTATAGTTGTTACATCAGTGTATAATTGACAGTATAAAGCTATCTTCAGCCGCAATACATATATACACCTATATATATATATATATATATATATATATATATATATATATATATATATATATATATATATATATATATATATACATACATATATAACAACATATATATACATGCATATGTATAAATAGATGCATATATATATATATATATATATATATATACACACACACACACACACACACACACACACACACACACATCCATTTGATCCGTCTTTTTTTGCCTGTCCTTCTTATTGATGTTTCTCTTGTCCGCCTTTGTATCGTCTATCTGTCCGAATGTTTTATTGTCCTCTATTGCATTTTTGTTCCATTTATATATTTATATATACATATAGCGGCGTACGTAAACACTTGTGTTCACCTTATGGTAGGTATGTGTCTACATTTTGTACGACTCTCATTCTATCTTTTAGTTCCCTTCATACATTCTTGCTTTTTTTCTTTTTCTCGCTCCCCTTCTCTCTCTCACATTTCTTGGCCCTCTTTTTCTTTAACTCCCACTGTTTCCCACTCAGTTATCTCCCCTGTACCTTTCTCTTTGTCTCTGATCTTTTCTAATCCTTCAATCCCGCTGCCCCCTACCCATCTCTCTTCCTTGCACGTGACTGGTGTCCGGCCAGCCATGATCTCTCTTTCTTGGCTTGACTGCCGACCGCCAACACCTCTTATGTCCATCTCCCATGTTCCTGCTTTTAGGCTTTCACATCCTACACGCCAATTCAATTGGATTCGTTCTCTGTCGAAAGACACCTGTTGTTATTATCTTCTTGTTTGTATTCGTAATTGTGTACCATGTTTTCCGTTTTTTGTCTTTTTGTGTACCATGTTCTCCATTTTTTTACTTTGTTGCCGTACACATTCGCTAGCTTTTTTACAAAGGGATCTAATGCTCTTAGCTTAGACATTTTTGGGCGCAACCAGATCGAACCGTCTCAACTGTAACTGCCCGAAACGGTCATGTCTTCTGGTACTTGACTGAGGAAAGAAGGCCGTGAATGAACCGTTTTTATTTTATTTATTTATTTTTTTTTTTGCCTGTCCTTCTAATTGTTCCATCATAGTTCTCTCAGCGGACAAGGGAAACGCTACAGTGGTGATGAACAAGTCTGACTACTCCGAAAAATTGGCAAGTCTTATAAGTGATGGTAGCTACAGTAGAGTAAAGAAAGACCCAACTCTGAAAACAGAGAGGAAGTTGTCACAGATCTTGATCAAGAACAAGGATCACTTCACACCAATGAAGTACAGACAGCTGACTCAACACTACAGTAAACTACCACACATGTACGGTCTCCCTAAGATTCACAAAGAAGGTATTCCACTAAGACCTATAGTGAGCTGTAGAGGTTCAGCATGTCATCCACTGAGCCGCTTCTTGGTGGATATAATCAGTCCATTAGCAGGAAAGTCAACATCATACGTGAAGAATTCCATCCACTTCACAGAATTGAATCCACCCAGATGGTGAGTCTAGATGTGATAAGTCTATTCACCAAAGTCCCAACTGGTGAAACACTATCGGTGATTCAAGAAAAACTAGTGACAGACACCCATCTAAAAGAACGCACTAGTATACCAATAACAAACTTGATGGAAATGTTGACTTTCTGTGTAGAAACTACCTACTTCAGTATGGACACTGATATATATCGACAAGAAGATGGTTTAGCTATGGGTTCGCCATTATCACCGATAATAGCCAATATATACATGGAATACTTCGAGAATTTGGCTTTAGGATCAACACCACTAAAACTAACCCTATGGCTGCGATACGTTGATGACACCTTTATTCTCTGGCCCCACCAGCAAGATGTCCAAATGCTGCTAGATCATGTGAACTCAATAAATCCATCCATACAGTTCACAATGGAAAAGGAACAGAACAATCAGCTGGCATTCCTGGACGTATTAATAACACGCACCGAGTATGGATTCAGGACATCCGTATATCGCAAGCCAACCTTCACTGGACGATACCTTAACTTCAATTCCCACCATCCATACAGTGTAAAGAGAGGAATTGCTCAGTGCCTTAAACACCGAGCAAAGAATATAAGTAGCGATCGTGATACCCACCACAAGGAAATGATCAAGCTCAGTAACAATCTATTAAGAAACAACTACCCCAAGAACATATTATCTACTCCAATTATGAAGAAAAGAGAGGATGAAACCAATAAACTGCCTACAGTCTGTCTACCCTATGTGAAAGGCCTCTCCGAAAAGATACAAAAGATATGCGGCCCATATGACATCAGGGCAGTATTCAAGAGCAATACAACACTTCGCAAATATCTCCTTCGGGTAAAACCACCAACAGAAGAGAATATGACCAAAAACTGCGTGTACTCCATCCCATGCAGCTGTGGTAGGTTATACAAAGGCGAAACATGTCGCCCCCTCAAAATAAGGGTAGAAGAACATCGCAAAGCTGTGACACGAGGAGATATCGATAAATCGGGTATAGCTGATCATGTATGGAAAAATGGAAACCACCTCCCCCTGTGGGATGAAGTTAAACTAATAGACAGGGAACAACACTGGAAAATACGAAAACTAAAAGAAGCAGCACATATGCTAGGACACAACAACCTCCTAAGCAGACCGAGTGCAGATATGAATAGCACATGGGAACCGGTATTGAGGAAGGATAGAAAAATAATAGATTTATAAGCCTTAAAATTCACCCCATAATTGCCCACGGGCATATGGCGTAGTGGTTAAGAGCGCGGGCTACTAACCCCAAGGTTGCGAGTTCGATTAACGGCAGCGACCTGATTAATAATAGTAATAATAATAATAATAATAATAATAGTAACATCGATAGGAATGAGAACCCAGGTTCGAAATTTCCCCAAGACACCTGACGAAGGCTGGAGGGTATATCAGCTGAAACGTTGTGTTAACAACAAACAAGATGAGGACGAATATCCGTCAAATGTAAATAATGTAAATAATGTAAATAATTCCTCATCTCTTAAATATAGAACTGTATATATATATATATATATATATATATATATATATATATATATATATATATATACACCTATTTATAGATATGCATATATATATACACTTATATAGATATATACATATATATATGTCTGTGTATATAAAAGACCTATATATATACATACATGCATATATATACATACATCTATATACATACATATATATATATACATACATATATATATATACATATATATATATATACATACATATATGCTCCTATACATATATAGTTACATATATGCATACACCTATATACATACATATATATATATAATCCTGTATACATATGCATATAATCTTGTATACATATACATATGTATACATATACATATACACCTATATATATATAAATACATAGATATTTACACCTATATATATATATATAAATATGCATATATACATACGTATATAAATATAAACATTCGTATATACATAGATATGCATATATATATATATATATATATATATATATACATACATACATACGTACATACATACGTACATACATACATGTATATATATACATACATATATATATATGTAGTTAAAATGGCTAGGAAATCATTGATTAAATATAATAATAAATTGTGGGCTAGGAAAGATACTAGAGATTATTTCGATATACTAATGGAGGCGCCTGATTCAGCACAGGTAACTGATTTAGTAGGTATATATTTATTATCTGAGCTTGAACTTGAAAACTTAAAATTGGAGGGTGGTTTATATAGGGATGACCTTTTATTACTTACTAAAAATTGCACTAATAGAAAACTAGAATTATATAAGAAGAGAATATATAGTTTTTTTAAAAGAAATGGTTTAAAGATTACTATTCATAATGAGTACTATAACGTTAATTATTTAGATGCTAATTTTAACTTATCTACTGGTAATACCCAACCTTACCATAAGATTAATGAAAATATTAAATACATTCATGCGGAAAGCAATCACCCACCCTCAAATAAAAAATCATTAACATTTACTATAGGTAAGAGAATATCTTTACTATCTTCGAATATAGAGATCTATGTAAAACATGCACTATATTACAATAAAGCCCTTCAAGAGGCGGGATATACAAATGATATAAAAATTTTCAATAATCCGAAATATTTTTATAATTTTAGTACTAATAATTATAATAGTAATGACCTTTTTAATAAACATAACTTTTATACTCATAATAATGTCTTCTTAGGTAATAATAAGAATAATAAGAATAATAGGTATTATGATAATAGATTACCTAAACATAAACTTAATTTTAATGGAAACAATTTTAAATATAATTTTAATTTTTTTAATGATAATAATAAATTTAATAATATCAATAATAAATTCAATAATATCTATAATAAGAACAAACTCTGGCTAATTATTCCATATGGCGTTCAAGTTAAAACTAACATTATTAATGAAATTTTAAAAGTTATTGATTTATTCCTTAGCGATAATAAAAAATATCATTATATATTTTCTACAAATAATTTTGGTGTAGGTTATTCTACTACTAATAATTTTGCTAATATTATCTCTTCTTTTAATAGATTTAAGTTAAATAAGTATTATAAATTTAAATTTAATAATTATTCTAATAATAATATTAATAATAATAATGTTGACCAGGATATAATTAATTGTACATGTTTAGATAAAACTAAATGTAATTTTAATAATAAATGTAATTTGAAAGATAGTGAAGTTATTGAATGCGAATAAACATAATGGTTATAATTTAAATAAGATTTATATAGGATCGACTTCTAATAAAATTAAATTAAGAGTGGCTCAACATATGCACTCATTTAAGAATAGAAATTTGATTAATTCTACTGGCTTCAGTAAATATATTTGGGAACTTAAATCTAAAAATATTAACTTCATTTTAAAATGGGAGATGGTTTGTAAAGCAAAAACCTATCATATAGGTAATAACTTTTGTAATTTATGTAATAATGAATTTAAAGAGGTATTATTTCATAAGGATAATAATTTACTTAATTCTTTTGATGAACGAAAAATAAAATGTAGACATAAACTACTTTATTTATATAAAAACTTTAGCTAATGG
The DNA here is from genome assembly GCF_046866305.1 of Octopus bimaculoides. Lineage (NCBI taxonomy): Eukaryota > Metazoa > Mollusca > Cephalopoda > Octopoda > Octopodidae > Octopus > Octopus bimaculoides. The sequence goes on from NC_142934.1 coordinate 32,864,589, forward strand.
GTTTTTTTTATATGTGGGAGTATTTAAGTCCGTGTGTATATATATATATATATATATATATATATATATATATATATATATATATATATATATATATATATATATATATATATATATGATTGGTTGTGTATATGTGGCTTTTATTTTTTTATATACATATGGGTATGTGTATATGTATTAGTATATGTATATATAAGAGTGTGCGTGTTTTAGTCTATATGTGTTAGTATGTATGTATATTTTTAGGTGTATGTATATATGTTTACGTATGTATTTATATAGGTTTAAGTATATATATGTGTTTGTGTTTATATATGTTTGTGCACGTTGAGTGTATATTTGTATTTACATGTATGTATAAATATATGTATTTGTTTGTATAGATATATATTTATATATATTGTGTGTGTGAGTGAGTGTGGTTTTGTTTTATAATATTCCTTCTTTATATATTTATTTGTGTGAATTTTTATTTGTGTATATATATTTATATATATATATATGAGTGTTTTTGTGTATATGTATGTATATGTATATTTATGTATGTATTTATGTATATTGTATATATATGTATATATATGGGTATAAGTATATATGTGAGTGTGTGTGTTGATATGTTTTTTTCTAAATGAGTATTAATGTATATTTATTTATTCTTATATATATATGTATGGATACGAGTATGTATGTCTGTGTATATATATGTATATATGTGTATAAGTATATGTGTATGTATATGTATATATATATGTGTGTGTGTATATGTATGTGTATATATATATATATATATATATATGTATGTATGTATATGTGTGTGTTTGTGTGTGAGGTCGTGCATGTATGCGTATTTATTTACAATATTCTTTCTTTATATATTTATAGTCGAGTATTTAAGAATGTGTGTGTGTGTATATATATATATATATATATATATATATATATATATGTGTGTGTGTGTGTGTGTGTGAGTGTATGTGTGTATATGTATGTATATTTATGTTTATGTATGTACTTATGTGTATGTGTATATATTTGTGTGTATGTATATATGTTTAAATATTTATTTTTATATGTATTTATATATGTGTATCTGTATATATCTTAGTCTTATTATTAATTTATTATATATTAGAATTTAAAATTCATTAATATGTTTTATAAAATAGCTGTGGCTTTTTTATGCTGTTAGTTATATAAACTTTAAATCTTTCATTCATTTTTTTAAGTAGTATTCTTTCATTCATGTTTTCGTATTCTATTCTCTATTTTAACGTAGTATTTTCGCTATAGGTATTAGTTAGCTAAAACTTAGTTTTAGTTTGAATTACGGAAAAATATGGATAAGTACTGTTTTTCACTTTGCTAAACGATTTTCTACTATTTGAAAATATGTATTCGTGTTTTTTATATTATTCATTTGGTTTTTTTTAAGATTATTTTTAATAGATAACTTAATTAACACTAAATTATTTAGAAGTTAGAGTATCATTTCAACATAATATAAGACTTCGATTTGAATAGTGTTAATATATTTTCGATTATTTTTTATTAATAATATTTGATTAATAATTAGTCTTTATTGTTTATAATATCGTTACAGGTTTTTTTTATTAAAACTTAGTATATATAAAGTTTAATCTTTTATTCTTAATAATTTTTTCATTCTTAATTCTTTCATAATTTTTTCATTCATATTTATATTTTTATTTCTACGTTTGTAGAAATAAGTATTCTTCTATTTTTCTATTATTTAATTGATTTTTAATGATAATTAAATAAACGTTTTTAGTTTTAAATAGTATAGCTTTAACTATTACACCGGTTAAATATGTACTAATTTTATCTTTATTATTATTTTAACCTTAAACTTCGTTTAAATTGTATTTAAAACGATAATAAGTTATGTAAGCTGGTTTTTGTATATAATATACATGTTAGCATATATTATAATGGATGTAGGGATGATTATGGAATGTTTATTATTTTAATATTTTTAATAATTTTTCTATCTTTATAAAATAAGTATTTTATATAAATTCATTTGGTACTTATTGTTGGTTGATATATATATTTATTTATTATAATTATTGTTCTATTTACGACCTGACGATTAGCTGTATTTTTAAATAGAATTTATTTTCGATAATTTTAATTGATTTTAATCGATTTAAATTTCCTTTGTATTTGAAAATTAGTTATGAAACACGTGTAGTCATTTTACTATCTTTATCTTATGATATTTATTTTGTTTTATATTATACTCATTTATTGTGCTTTTAATTATTAATTTTTCTATATGTGATAGTGGATTTTCATCGATGAGTTCTTGAAACTTGGTTCTTTTCCCTAAAACTATATATTTTTATATATATTATAATCTATAAAGCTCAATTTAATTTTATTGTTTCATAAATTGATTTTAATTGAGTTTTTACCTGTAATTTTGGATTTTGTCCCTAATATTATTATATATACAAATATATATATATATATATATATAGGTAAAACTTACTTGGAAATCGATGCATGGCGTTCTATCATATAATAATATAAATAATATATATATGCATTTATACACACATGCATGTACATGCCTACACATATATGTATATATATATATATATATATATATATATATATATATATATATATATATATATATAGCAAATATTTTCAAGTTTTACTGGTCACACTCTGGCCGTTGTATTGACGACTGTATCGGTGCGACCTCTCCCGCGAACATCTAGACACTTCAGCGAACATCTAGACTCCTTCCTCTCTTCCGTCAAATCTTTCCATCCTGCCCTCCACTTCTCCTGCACTATCTCTGTCTCCTTTCTTGACATTTCGGTCAGCATTCATCACTCCACTTTCACCACCTCCATCCACTACAAACACACAGACTCACACTCATACCTCAACTTCTCCTCCCACCCTAAACACACCAAACTTTCCATCCCCTATTCCCAATTCCTCCGTCTACGCAGGTTCTGTAGTGACGACCATGACTTTGAGACTCAGTCTCAACTCATGGCTCACCACTTCATCCTACGTGGATATTCCCTCACCACTATCCACACCGCCCTTACCAGAGCACGTTCCATGGATCGTGCATCTGTTCTCTCCCTCCGCACACGCCCCGCCGTCTCCCGTCTCCCCTCACCTACCACCCCACCACCCTACCTCTCCGACACCACCCTCCTCACCGGCACCCATCATCGACCCTATCACATCACCGACTCCTTCACCTGAACTTCTACCAATGTCATCTACTGCATTTCCTGCTCTCTCCTCCCCTCTCTTCTCTCCCTCTCACACCTACTTCCTCCTACCCACCTCTCCTCTCTTGCTCCGACTCCTACTTCTTCTTTTCACTCCTACCCACATACCCCACCTATACCCCCACACTCAGCCTAGCCCACACCCCAACCCTTGCTTTTCCCACTCTCGCCTCCCCACCTCCCAACACCATCACACCACACACCACTACACCATACACCACCATACCACACAACACTACACCACATCACATCACAGCACCACGCACACACTAGCACTGGCCATTCCCAACCCCACATCCACACACCTACACATACACACACGCACACGTCAAGGTCACCAGCCCTCTTCCACACGCACATACATACTCTCTTATGCACATGCACACGCACCTTCGTTTTGGAATCACCACTACTTTATTATTTCCCCTTCTTCCTAGCTCTCCTGTGTGACCCCTCTGTCCGGCATTCGACCTGATAGATCGCTAGCTACTACACATTCTTTATTTTCTCTCCTTGTTTCTTTCTGTGTTCCTTTCTGCGGAAGAGCGTAGGCTCGAAACGTTAAAGACTTTTCACTTCCCGAGCGTTAAACTAATACATCTGTTTGTTGTCTACACCACCTGCCTTCGTCTTTTGTTTTTTTGTTTTTCTTTCGTGAATTCTCCCTATATATGTAACTACATATAAAACTATATATATTTGTAGAACTACATATAGGTAGGCGGATGAGTGGCTGTGTGGTAAGAAGCTTGCTTCCCAACCGCATGGTTTCGGGTCCGGTCCACTGTGTGGCACCTTGGGCAGGTGTCTTCTACTATAGCCTCGGGCCAACCAAACCTTTTTGAGTAGATATGGTAGATGGAAACTGAAAGAAGCCCGTCGTGTATATATATATGTATATATATATATATATATATATATATATATATATATATATATATATATATTTGTGTGTCTGTGTTTGTCCCCCCAACCACCAACACCATCGCTTGACAACCGATGCTTGTGTGTTTACGTCCCCGTAACTTAGCAATTCAGTAACAGACACCGATAGAATAAATACTAGCCTTACAAAGAATAAGTCCTGGGGTCGATTTGTTCGACTAAAGGAAGTGCTGCAGCGTGGCTGCAGTCAAAATGACTGAAACAAGTAAAAGAATGAAAGAATATATATACGGAGAGAGAGGGGAGGAGGGAAAGAGAGAGACTATTCAACTGACATTAACAATGATGTCACATTATTGTCTCAACATCCAGACTATATTAATGCCTCTCCGTCTTTCTCTCTTTTCCTCTCACTCATTAACTCTCTCTTTCTTCTCCCTTCCTCTCGCTCTTCCTCCTCTCGCCTGTTTCTCTGTCTCCTTCCTTTCCCTCTCATTTCATGTTTGTTGTTATAATGGCTATTATTTTATTTTGTTTTTCGCTTCCCATTTTATTTATTTTATTCACTATTTATTCTCGTTGACAAAAAATTTAAGATGAATTATTTTCACAAGCAGCAAAAAAGATCAGTAAAATATTGTGAAAATATATTTTACGCAATATATTTGTGTTTGTTCTTTATAACTAAATATTTTTTTAAAACACATTAAATTTAATGTTTATTCGTTGCAGACAAGTTGCTAATACAATTATAATTTTTTGGAGTATTAAATTCATGTTTTTAGTGAAGGTAGATTTTTCAATTTTTTACACGTAGGTTACTTTTCTATCGGTTTGATCATCGGTCGTTATTAAGTATCTTTTTCCTGCAGGTGTACACACTTTAGTTAAGAAATTTAAGTTTCTAGTTCCGATCCTTGTTTGTTACTGTGTACACATCCAGGAATAACGATCCGAGGCGAAATCGATCGAAACATTGTGAAACTGTATTACAAAAAGTGTTTCACCTTCAAAGATGAGGGTAAAGAGACCGTAAAATTATTTTAACAACTTGGAATTGTTGGTTAAACAAATTTATCGTGCAAATATTTTCAAGAGCTGGTTTCGTAATCATTGATATTTCTAACCAATACAACCTACCACCACCACCACACCGCTATCACCACCACCACCACCACCACCACCACCACTACTACTACTACTTTAAATACTTACACTCCAAGTACTACATTTCCAACTACTACCACCATTGCTGTTACTACAACCACTATTACCAACACAGCTATCAAACCCACAGCTACTATTACCCTTCTACTTCTACTCTATTTTTACAACCTCTAGTATTACCCTCATTTATACTACTACTACTACTACTACTACTACTACTACTACTACTACTTACTGCAGCAGGGAAAGAAAAGCATCGTTTTAAGAGTACTTAAAGTGTTATGGTTGCATCTTATGAACAAGACAGAGACAAGCAGACCTTCATCTTAACTATATGTCCATCAAAGAACCCAATTCCCCCTCTTCCTCTCACTCCTTTTCTTTCTCAGCCCCAGTCTGATATCAGAGAATGGGATACGTTATTGTTGTTATTTCAACCTCAGTCCTCATCCATCACCAACCCATCGTTTTTCAAGCATTTATATATCCCTAACTGTTGTTTGGTGAGTCCCTTTATATATATATATAAATCATCGAATGTGTACAAACGTGGAATCAAAACAAATCACTACGATCGATTTGAAATAACCCTTTATTTTCAACCGTGACCCTTGTCTTAGCGACAAACCTCAGCGACAAACTGTGACTTACACAAAAAAGATAAATATACTCGTTTATTTTTATTTTTAATGTTGAATAACAAAGACCTTTATGTCGTACTTGTCTGATTCCCCAATCACCTCTCCTCCTACCATTTCATTCTTTTCTAGTTTGTCTTGTGATAAATAAAGTTTAGTTTTTGACAAATCGATTTCCATTTTGTTTTATTGTTGTTGTGGTTGTTATTTACCGCCAGGTCATCCATGGTCCAGTAGACGGATGGACACACCAAATGTTATCGTCTCTTGTTTCCTTTTTCAGACACGGTGTGTCTAAAACTATGATATTCAATGTAATTCCATTTTGAAGCAGTAATGTGTGATGTGAAGGGGAATTAGCTGATATTTCTAGCAGACTGAGCAACCATGCTCGAGATCTTGTGATGATTCATTTTACAATGTTCTGGAAATTCTGAAAGACTATCTTAAAGTCAGAAACGGCAGAGCATCAGAGTACATGTTTTATTGGGTACGGTGAGGTGTAATGGGTCAATTTTCCAAAAATTTTGGAAACAATGTCAAATAAAAACCAAAATGTAACAGTTAAACATGGATTTACAATCTCAAAAATTGCGTCATGATTCTAATAAGTACCTCCGATGGATTAGGAAGCAATTTTGAATGCTTGCTTCATATAGACATCATTACAGTTAAACTACTTCCACAAATTTGGGTGAACATTGAATGCAATCAACAAAGAAACATGTGAAAAACATGAGTAACATCTGTTCCCTTTGGAATAAATCTAAGGAGAACATAACCATCAAAAAGGTCACACAGTGACCAAACTTCGTTGTTCTTGCCTTTGTATCTGCTCCAGAATCTCTTGCAGAGGGAACTCTCAGTCTCCTTTTCCTCCGAATCATCTGCACTGTCATGGTCACCATCACTATTGTCAGACTCTGTTTTCTGCCATTTTGGAGCAAGTTATTCTCCTGTCTTTCCACTCCTAGATTTTGTTTTTACTTTGGCTACCACACGCTCTACTACCTAGTTCTTGATTCTGTGTAAATACTAGTAGTTACATGAAACGATGCTGCTAATATACCTTCAGATACTGGCACCTATTTGTAGGGTGTGGAAGACTTCTTTAATTCTTTTCTTATATTTATAGACGTCTGTGTGCTATATCTTAAGTGACCCGTTATGTTCCATTTCGCCAACTGCCAAGTGACTTATTATGCCCCGTTTTTGAATTTCCTTGAATTTCTGAATTTTCAAGAATATTTCCTTTATCCAACATAACATAGGCAAAGAAGATACTCTGAACATACCTCCAGCACAAAAATCCAAATCTGCAGTAATTTTTACAGCACCGCGAAGTTTTGTTTGACGATCAAATATTGGCTGGTCTAGTGACTGAGTGCTCTGGTCCAGAATGAGGAACTTGAAATGGAATCCCCAGGAAGAATATAACATTTATAGGAGTAGGAGGGATAATGCAATTCATAATGGCTGCTTCATCATAGTCCCTGGTTTGGAGTAGGGAGAAAATTATGAAAATCTGGCAAATGCCCACTATACCCTACTGACCTACTATATCCCACTCCCCGCTACTTAGTTACAACTCTTAACGTTTAAAGTCTAAATCTGGTTAGAATCGAATTCGAATCTTCAATATTCCGAGATCGATAAAATAATTACTTGTCATGCATCACGCTTTTAAAAAGGTAAGATAGGACATATTAGGATGGTGACCATTGTAAATAGCTGGTTGATGGTTCCTTAGCTTGCAGAACAGAGTTCAATTTCTACCGTGCAAAATTTACCAATGATGAACAGGGATCCTACCCACCCAAAAGCGATCTTTCAATCGAATAAATTTAGCAAATGACTAAAACTACTGAAATGGAATATTTCACGCATTTGCTAGCTGAAGATAAACGATATTTTTCTAAAAAGTCCTCTTTTAGTTCTTTTCTCTCTCCCTCTTTCTCTCTCTCTCTCTCCCTCTTTCTCTCCCCCCCCTCTCTCTCTCTCACACACACACACACACACATACACACAACTAATTGCCGTCAGGGTGTATGCCTGCGCGCCAATAGCATTCGTATATGGGTGTATGTATGCACGTGTTGATACCGTTCATTTAAATCTCTCTCCCTCCCACTCCCCCTCTCTCTCTCTCTCTCTCTCTCTCACACTCTCTCGCACTTCATACCTTAACCATCCCATTTTCATAGCGTGACAGATTGTTTACCCCACAGGAATTTACCGTAATATGATAGAATTTACTTTAATATGATAGATAGTAAGGGTTATTGTTGCTATTGTGTTTATCAACGCAAAGCGAGCAGACCTACGATCAAAGACATCAAAGACATCCCAACCGTGGCCGGCCCATTATGCCAGAAATCCAAGACCACTTTATTCAACAAATCCCTTTTAAAGACAGTAAGGTGTGCTTTAAGGGAGATTTAGCTCGTATTTCTAGCAGGTCGAACGACCACTTCTGTTCGAAATAACGACACAACACCGAGAAATTTTAATAAAGCGTAAATTTATTCAAACAGTAAATTACTGGTACCTATTTTCTGGACACCGATGGTCAACCTGAATGTTAACCCCAGTGAAAAGTGAATAAGTAATTCTGCAACTCGCAGAGGTGGTACCCTAACATGACTCTTGAAGGAGTTATAACAAAGATGGTAAATAAGAGCAATGTGAAAATGATATACGTGAGATGAAAATGAATTGGTTAGCGACGATTTATTTTCTGATATAAAATACAATGATTGCCATACATGAAATAAATTAATATAACAGGTTACAACAAGGTTGTGAGAGACTTCGTGGCCAGGCTGGACTATCGATGTTGTAGACAAAGTTGACGCACTGTTTGGTGGTGTGTAGAGGCAGCCGTTAGTCTGTTGGTTGCGTGGTGTTCATACAGCAACGATGTAGGCAGGCGTCTGGTGGAGATGAAAGTGGAGACTGGCTGGTGTCAGATACATCATTGTCAGAGAAGAGTTGCATGTAGTCAGTGGCGTGTGCCAAAGGCATAGCGCACTCGAGAACTGCAGTTCTTATAGAGATCAGGAGGCTCCCAGGGCTGGCGATTAATTTCCCGATTAAGGAAAAACGAACTGTTGCGCCAACGCGATTGGGTGGCTGGAAACTGACCAATGCGAACAAGAAGTTCGGCTAACCACCAGGTCACGTGACCTGCTGGAACGAAAAGGCATGTGAAGCCGATATCCAGGTATTTAAGCCTAAACAACTCGCAACGAAAACATCTCACATAATGACAGTGTAAATCACTTCTGTTACAGTTACGCCCCTGCGAGAACATTTGTCGTAGACAAATGTGCGATACGCATAAAGAGGCCGGTAGCAAAAGAGAAAACAGAAGAAAAATAACAGGTAGCTGAATGTACCAAGGTACAAAAAGGTGTACAAACAGTTGAAAACAAGTGAAAAAATAATTGTCCAAAATCTGCTGAAGCAGAAGAAAAGGAAAGCAAAATAAACATTTCAGGACCAAATGCAAAATTCAACGCTCAGTATTGATATGTCAGAGTGGATAGCACGAGGCTGAAAACATGTATGTGTGTATGCATGTATGAACGTTGAGCAAAAAATATTTGACAGTCAAAGATGTGTGAACAAAATATTTAATCAAAAATAGGAACAATGTGAAAAGGGGGTCCTGAAAAGTGAAAACATGCGAAAAACATGTAAAGCCAGTCTTTCAAACGTACAAACACGCAAAAAGTTCATTGTGTACAGAGAGTCCACTTTAAGATGTTAGTGAATAACGTGGTAAATAGCAAAGAATAACTCTACAAGCGTCATGATAAGAAGATGCCGGAATCCAAAATGGCACAGTAGAAGACAAGTGTTCATTGAAAAGGGTGCCAAAAGATGGAATGCAGTTCGAAGATTGCAGAAGCAGATGCGGCGGTCGAAACAGGGCGTCTAGTCGAAGAGAGGTACTGTTGAGTGTTATTGCTGAAAGACACTATCAAGCAAGGTAACCGGAAAATGAAGTCGGAGCCGTGAACAAGAGTTACCGAAAGGTGCCGTGCAATAGAAGACAAGTCAGAGTTCCTTCATTCTCAGGCCGAGAGAAATGGAGACATGACGAAATATGCTGAACTGGGCATTTTGTTTGTTGTTAATACAACATTTCGGCTGATATACTCTCCAGCCTTCATCAGGTGTCTTGGGGAAATTTCGAAATGTGAGAATAGGAAGGCATCAAGAAATGTTACGTACTTACTAGAAGTGTAACCGCGCATTTTACTGCTATTTTCAGCAAGTAGATGATGCTATGTAAGAATGAAGTAACGTCTCGTGAAACATGATGAGAACTGCCAAAAAGTTGTTGGGATGATACAGCCGTCAGGTTTTTCGCGTGAAAAACTGCTAAGGCCTCAGCCGCAAAGAAGTCCTTAATTATAGGCTTTGTAAGTCATTGACAAAATAGAAAACTTAGCTGCAGAAAAATTCTTAGCTTTCCACGGTGTCGCAAAATCACGTCGGGGCTGACCAATCATAACGAAGATGGTAAATAAGGGAAATGTGAAAATGATATACGACGTGAGATGAAAATGAATTGGTAAGCGACGATTTATTCTCCATTATAAAATTGTTGTGGCGGACGCCCCCAGGTGAGAAGTGGGCTGATCCACTACTAATAAAAAGTGAACTGACACAGTCAGTAATGTCAGGCACCGACCTAATTTTTTCGCTTCACCGGGTTGTTTTTGTTGAAGTGCGTTCGGCTGGTGTTTTGTAAAATTTTTGTGTTGCGGATGGTTAATCTGTGTTAGGGGTTCCCCCCTAGCGGGGTGCCTGCTGATGGTTTTGAATTTAAGGATTGTTTCCTTTTGTTTTGTGGTTTTTCTCTCCTAGTGAGGAAAAAGCTACAACGGAGATAAAGCAAGCGCGTGCTGGCAGCTACGCAGCAGTAGCGAAATGTGAAAGTGTTGCGGAGTTTGTAAGAAAGCTGGAAGTAACAGAAGTGACTGTGAATTTGGAGGCAGTGGAGAACAGCCTGGATTTATTTAGGAGAGAGGGCGCAAAGTTAAAACTGACGCCACCAGTGGATGTGACAACAAACAAGGAACTAATGACAGTGGTGTACAGAACTCTGTCACTGCTAACTAAGAAGATAGAAACGGCAGGAGATGTTGAAGAATGCTTGAATAAGTTGAGCGATAAAATCGATTTTTTTTTTGTGGAGGCAGGAAATTTGGAACGGTGGAAGTGCACTTCTCGTCAATGGAAGAAGCAGTAATGACCTCCACGGAAGCCTTGAAGTCGAAGTAGGCACTGCTACCAACTTATCTTGGGAAGAGAGTAACAAGAATAAGAATTGGCAGGGCTTCCCCCCGGAAATTAAAGAAATGTGGTTGCTGGCAGCCATTATGATGAACATGGAGGATGACCCGCAGGTTCTACAAGTGAGCCGCACAGAACAATTAAATTGATGGGGTTAGGGCCTCGAGGTCATAATCCAGGCCACCATCAGGGACCTTCAAAAGATAACAGAGGAGGTTGAACTCCCGGCGGATGTAAGACTGCGGGTAGTAGTGGAGGGGGAGACCCTCCCACTGCGGGGAGAATGGGCACATTAAGGTGAGCTGTCCCCTCCTCCAAAAACAAGCACCATCAGAAGTGAGAAAGGAAGAAATCAGTAGCAGTGAGAAGCCGGAGGAAGACATGGAAGAATCAAGTCTAAATGAAGTGTATGAAATACAAAATAGAAAGAAAAAGGTAACAAAGAACTACTCACCCCCAAAGAACTCTAAGAAAAAGAGAAGGAAAGAACACAGTGATACACAAATGCCTACACAGCAACTAACAAATACAATGACACTAAACAGGCCTCAATCCCCAAACAAACGCATACATACAGGTACATACAGAACAGTAACCCCAATAACAGAACACCCACAGGAAATCACAGGCACTTCACATACATGAAAAAACTCGAACTCAAACGGTATAAATACACCAACTGATTACACAGATAGACACGCAAGAAAAACAATACAAAATATCAACAGGATTTATAACATATTGGACAAATCCTGCGATTGAAGAAAAAATTAACAAAATTAACAAAGTTGTCAGAGTTAGAGAAGAGACAGTTCAAGTTCCAGGTAGGAAATGTATGTTTATTGATAGAAAGTGTTACAAAAAATTGAAAGCAAGCTTCGGAGAGGCGATAAACCCATTGAGAACAGAAATAAACTACTTTGGACCTCTGCCACCTGTGGTAGACTTTGAAAAATTAAATCCACTGTATACTGAGCCGAAATAATTTAGTTAACAAGTTAACAAAATAGATTTAAATGGTACTTCTTGGAAGTGGGGTCGAGTAGTAGCTTCATTGTGTAATTATCATATCATTCATTATTTTATGTTATTTGTCCCCACTTGTGCTGTCTTGTCTGTCCTTGTTCGTCCACTTTATGTACGCTTGAATAAGCAAATAAAGAAACACCGACCTGTTTTTTCGCGTTGGTGGTATTTTGGGTTAGATCACTTGTGATTCTGAAGTCGTCTGTTGTTGTATGCTTGTCGAAGGTCTCCCCGTGTGGGTGAACTTAGGATCTGTTTAATTTGTTGAATTTTGAACTATTGTTGCTGTTTTTCACTGTTTTCATATTTGTTTTCTTCCCCAATTATGGGTGAGGTGGAGAAGAGAGGAGAGATGGAAAATGAACCAACTGGAAGTTACGCATGAGGAGTATCTACCAATGCCTTGGAAGTAAAAGAAATTAAGATAGAGCCCATATAGTGGAAGGAGGGCAGTAAATTTAATAGAAAGAGAAGGAGCCAGTTTGAGGCCGACTCAACCGGAAGAATTGACTAAAAATGTGGCGAAAAGGACAGTGGTGTACAGAACGTTATCCACGTCCTCTAAAAAAGATAGAGGTTGCCCCAATAGAGGCAATAGAGGTTGCCCCAATAGAGGCAATAGAGGAGTGCCTCGAGAAGGTAAAGAAGCTTACCACATTTTATACGCGTGGAAGGAAATACGGTACAGTGGGAAAAAGGTTTAGCAACGAAGAAGACGCAATAAACCACTCCTTTGTGCCGATAAGGACACCGGAATGGGTACTTCTGCCGACTTACTGTGGCAAGCGCGTCGCCAGAGTAAGAATTGGCAGAGTACCCACCGAGATTAAGGCAGCATGGTTGGTGGAAGTAGTCATGCACAGAATGGAAGATGAAGTGAAAATCTTGAAGATTACGAGAACCAAAAAGATTAATTGTTGGGGGTATGGCATCGAGATGGCTATACAAGTGAGCCTTAACGACCAGTACGAGATCACAGAGGAGATCATTCTCCCAGAAGATGTCAGACTAAGAGTGGTAGTGGAAGGAAGACCACCAACATATTTCTTATGTGGCCAAAAGGAGCACTTGAAAGCAAGGTGCCCCAGAAAGAAAACGAAGAGGAAGAGTAGAAAAGTGAAAAACAGAGCACCGAAGTGGTAGTGCCGGAAGGAGAGAAAAATAGAGTGGGGGAATCATTCACTGTCATGAATAGGAGAAAAAGGAAAGAGCGGGTAAGCTCTCTATTAGAGAGCCAGGACAGGATGGAGGAGAAAAGGAAGTGGTTCGAGACACCAGCAGAATCACCAATAGAAGGTAGAGTGGAAGCAGAAACATCATTGCAACATGACGTGGAGAGCTCAAACATTGACGTTTATTTCGGTGCACCAAGGGAGGAGCCAAGTGGAAAGACTTGCTCGGATAGCCCAGGTCCGTCGATGAAGCAAACGGATGTTAAATGGAAAACAAATGGCATATGGTTACATACGCCAAAAGTATGGCAATCGAGCGAAAGATCACGAAGTTCAAATCGATCGTAAGAATAAGGTTACCACCGGAGAAATATACAGAACATACCAAGGAAATAATCATTAACAAGGAGAGATACGAGAAACTGAGAGAACTGTTCGGAAGTAGTATAGACCCTTTAGGGGTCGAAATTGAATTCGACGAATTACCATTGGTCGTGGTGTATGAAGATTTGAAATCCTTAATGAACTGTTAAAAAGAGTAAAGTAAGTAAATTTTTTTTTTTTTAAAGAAGGAAAAATAGACTTTCAAATTTTTTTTAAAAAACGATGCTAAAAGAGAAAAAAGAGTGTAAGAAAGATTTGTTAATTTGTATAATTTAACTGTTAAATGGTACTGCTTGAGAGTGGGGCCTAATGCAGCCATTTCATCGTCATTTTTGGTGTGAACGGTTGTGTTTTTGTGTGTTGCGAAACCACCATTGTTTGGTGGTAGTGAATAATTGTGAAGAATGGGAAGCTATGCCGAAGCTACGGGAGGTCGAGTACCCGTTGACCCGAGTGTGCTGAAACAGATGTTGCAGTGCAACAGAGAGCTGATAGCGAAATATAGTAATATGGTAAAGAAGGAGGGGTCAAGTATAAAACTGACCCTGCCAGAGAAGGAAAAAGGGAAAATGGAAAAGAAGACGGTAATATTCAGAACATCTTCAAATAAAAACAGAATTGAAAACACGCCACAGAAAGAAATAGAAGAAATTTTGGAAAGACACATAGGAGACAGCATAGCGTTCTTTACGAGAGGAAAGAGATATGCGTCTATAGTGGTAACCGTTGTATCAGAGGAGGAGGCGGAAAAATCCTCCAAGAGGATGATACTGGGAGAGAAATGAACATTGCCGCCAAACTGTTTGGATAAACGAATTGTTAGAATTAGGGTGGGAAGAATCCCACTGTGCATAGAACCAGAGTGGATAATAGCATTGATTTTTTTTTTCGGAGATAAGGAGAGAAACGGCGAAGAGTGGAAGATGGGCATGATAAACAGCCAACAAGTGAAGTGTGGGGGGGGGGGGTTACAGAATAGAGGTAATTTGTACAGTAAGTCAAAAGTATTATGACGGAATACCTGAAACTTTATAGCGACCAAATGAAGAAAAGCTGGAGATAATGTTGATGGGGAGGCTCCCAAAGTATCACGAATGTGGCGAAAGCGGGGGGACCACTTAAGAAAGAGTTGCCCTAGAGCAGTAATGGAAATCGCAGAGGGGAGAATTCAGGAGAATATAATGGTGGAAAAACAGCAGAATCTGATAACAGAACAAGAAAGTGATTTTGTGGTAGTAAAATCAAGAAAAAGAGAGAGGAGGATATCACTGACGATAAGGGAACAGAAAAAATACAAAGCCAAGGAAGAAGTAAACCAACCTACAACGATAAGCAGGAAAAGTTCGCCAGTAGGATCACCAGTGAAAAATGCTACAGATAAGAATTCATTACCAAGCAAAAACAAAGACTTGCAAGCACATAAACACTCAGAACCACAGACTCATAAACACACAGACATGCAGACTGTTAGGAAATTATAAAGTATAATGTTAAGTTAAACAGGTAATCAGTTTTTCATACTGCAATGTAAGGAGGTCAGGATGAAGTCCATTGTCAAAATGGGAGAAGCTAGGTGTTAATAGCCAAACTGTGACACTTTAAACAAATTGGCTAGACCTTACCAAACCTTTATAAGCAGAGATAATTGTACCCAGTTTTTTGTGACAGTTTTTCAGTTCGTCTTACTAGCAGTGGTTGAGAGTTCGTTTTTTTTTTGGGGGGGGGGGGGTTCGCGTTAATCATTATTGATCCCTGTTAGACGTAAGTCACATTGTTAATTGTTGAAGGTCTCCCGTAAGGGTGAACCTAATTGTTGAACCTCATTGTTGAATTAATAAGTTGCTATTTTTTTGCCTGAGAAATTATATTTTGTTTTCTTCCCTATTTATGGATGAAGTAGAGAAAAAAGGAAGAATGGAGAGCGAACCAGTTCCAGCCGGCAGCTATGCTTCAGCCAGTGGAAATAGTTTGACAGCTGACGTGTTGCAGGTACGAGAGATAAAGATGGACCAGAAGAAGTTGAAGGAGTTCAACAGACTCATACAGAAGGATGGAACTAGTCTAAAGCTGACACTGTCAGAAAATTTAACAGCAAGCGTGATGAAACGACAGTGATGTATAGAACGCTGTCCACGACATTGAAAAAATAGAAATAGCCATGGTGGAGGCTATAGAGGAATGCCTAAAGGAGGTGAAAAGCCTCACATTTTACACGAGACGGAGGAAATACGGCACAGTGGAGGTAAGGTTCATTAGTGAACAAGAAGCTAAGGACGCCAGAGTGGGTACTTCTGCCGACTTACTGTGGCAAACGTGTGGCCAGGATAAGTATTGGCAGAGTACCCCCGGAGATTGAGGAGGCGTGGCTGGTGGCAGCCATCCTGTATAATATGGAGGAGGACGTGAAGGTGTTGAAACTGACAAGGACGAAAGAAGTAAACTATTGGGGATACGGCCTTGCAGCGGCCATCCAAGTCAGTTTACAAGACTTGCATAAGATAGCAGAGGAGGTGAAACTGCCGGAAGATGTGAGGGTAGTGGTGGAGGGAAGACTTCCAACCTGTTACCATTGTGGAATAAGGGGACACATGAAAGCAAGGTGTCCCCAGAAACACGACGAAGTTGTAGGGGAACAGAAGCAGCAGAGTGAGGAGCAGGAGCAAAATGCCAAAGCGACAAACCCAGTATGTGAGAAGTGTCCAGAGAAGGTGGAGGAGGAGTAAACGGTGGTGAATAGGAAGAAGAAAAGGAAAGAAGACGTGGACTCACCGCCAAAGAGTCCACTAAAGAAAAGAAAGGGGAGAAAAAGAAGCACAACACAAGATACCAACAACATCAAAGGAAGCCAACAAGGAAAAACAAGTGGGACTACAGAAAAAAACAAATAAAAAAGAAACAAAACATAAATGGCATATGGTAGCATATGCGAAAAGTACAGAGATAGAGAAGAACATCACAAAAATGAAATCAGTGATAAGAGTGAAACTAACGACGGAATACTATCCAGAGAGCACCAAAGCAATTGTTACTGACGACGAGAGATGTGAAAAACTACGAGAACTGTTCGGAAAGAAGATAGACCCAACGGGAGTACGCGTCGAGTTCGACGTCTTGCCGCCAGTAGTAGAATGTGACGACTTCTTGCCGTACATAAAATGGTAAAAATAGGTGAGTAAAATTTTAAAACTTTAAATGACTGTAAAAACAGATGCAAAAAGGTAAAAAAAGATGGAAAAAAACTCATTTATAAACGTTAAACGAAAAACATTTAAATGATGCTGCCTGCGAGTGGGGAGCAGGCAAGCCATTTCATCCTCATTGTTATTATCCATCCTTCATTCGTTCGTTCCGTGTTTCTTGTCCCCACTGTGGTGTTTTGTCTGTCCTTGTGCTGTCCTCTCTGTGTTATGGCCGTAGTGCCAAAATAAAGAATCATTGTGACAGTTTTTTTTTCTGTGAGAGAAGGTTCAATGGGATTCTGGAAGCTATGATTGCCTGTTTAGTTTATGCACTTTGTGCTTTGTATTTGGCATTTATGGAATTATTTTATGCTCCAGGAATTCGCCAGAACTTTTTGCTTGTCAGTTATAAAATAATTTCTGTGTCACATTTGGATGAGTACAAAAAGTCTCTTAAGTCATATTATGTTATAATATCTATGTCAATTTTGAAACCTGCATTTGTGGCAGGTGGTGTAGTAATTTTTCTAGCTATTTTCTGTTAAGATAAATATTAACATTTGTATAAATAGCTAATGGGTATATGAATTACACAGTATGCTTGTATGAAACAGTTTTGTGTGAATTTAAAGCAAACTAGATTTTTTTGTTTGACTATTTAATTTTTTTTTACTATAATTATTGAGGTAGTCTGGCAGCCGTTTTGTGACATGAGCTTTTAGTTTATATGGTTACTTTGACATAGGATTTATTTATGTTTAGGTCCAAGGTTCGAAATTCAAGGATCGAAAACCGAATTTGTGAAGCCAGATTTTATGAAATCCATGTTTTTTCAAAACCAAATTTTTGAGGCCAGGTTTTGTGTGAAGCCAATCTTGGTGAAACCAAAATTTGTGAGTCCAGAGTTACGAATCCAAGTTTGTGAAATCAAGTTGAAGCCGTGTTTCTGAGTCCGAATTTCTGAACTATATATATACTAGCAGTATAACCCGACCTTGTCCGGGTGTGACTTATTACGCCATCTACGATAAGTCTTGGTAGGTGAAAATCAACTAAAAAAGAAAGCCTTATGATGTAAATATGTTCATAATTCAAAAGATGATGAAATTAATAGGGAAAGTCTGAAGGCTGTTTTGCGTAACATTATTAAGCGTACGTAAATTTCGTCCGTCTAATTGGCTATAGAAATGCTTGTGCAAAACAACTTTTTGCACTGCCCTGATTATACATAGCAGGGTAATCCCTTTTTGCAGGAGCTAGGACGGCAATTTCTGATGAAGCAATTGCTGGCGATCTGTTGCTATACAGTTTTGCCAGAATTCTATCAGATTGGGCAGAAGATGTTGATGCACCATTTTGCATTATGTTCAAAGTAGCTTCTGGAATGTGGTGAATTGCTGCAGTCTGTTGCTGTCATTTTAAACCGGTTGCTTTCTTTCCCTCAGCAAACTCTCTTCTTTGGAGGCATAATCTATGTATATTTTAAACAGAACAAAAGTTATAATAGATGGCAGGGTCGGTACTTTTCACATATCTGTAATTTTTCAGATTAACACTCTCATGATTACCCAACCCTAATCCTAACACTAACCCTAACACTAACCCTAAACCCAATCCTAACCCTAAAACCCTAACCCTGACCCTAAAACCGTAACCGTAACACTAATCCTAACCCTAACCCTAAACCCTAACCCTAACCCTAAACCCTAAAACCCTAACCCTAACACCCTAGTGAAAATCGTGGTATATTTACAAAATATTGACGAACATGAGTTATATTTTATTGAATGATTGTGTACTTGCACGTGTATGAGTTTGAGAGAGCGAGAGAGGAAGAGGGGAGAAAGGAATAGAGGTAGTTAAAAGTTTTCTTATGACGGCTTCTCTTCACTGCCTATTACTTCATTAGAAATATACGGATGCACATACGCACATAATAGAAAAAATGAAACAAATATTGCTCCGAAACACCACCGAATGGGGAACACTTCTCAAAAATAATCTGCAGTTGTTTCCTTCAAACTTCCTACATGCTCGAAATGTACATACATCAAGGTATATTTGTAGAAAATTTCACGAAAAAATATTCATTTTCCTGGAAGTTAAAAGGAATTTAAGTGGAATTTCCGAAAATGGTCCCCCACCCCCTCCCAAAACACTTTCACCGAAAACGTTTTGTATATTTGGAATCTACATAATAAATAATATATGCATAGAAAATTTCATAAAAAATATTCATTTTTCTGAAAGTTATGACCTTCCAAAGTCGGTGGGTACAACTCTGTAGTTATGCCACATTGACGAACATGAGTCATATTTTTGTGAATGATTGTGTTTACTTGCACGTGTATGCGTTTGAGAGAGCGAGAGAGGAAGAGGGGGAGAACGGGAGCAATGTGTATGTTGTTGTCACAGATCACGTATGTGTGGTTGTGTGTGTTTTTACGTATCAATGTTATGAAAAATAGGTAAAGAATACTGAGAGGAAAGTTTAATCTATGACGTTGTATGTATCACTTTCTCTGTTGAGCGCGTGTGTAAGAACGCCGTTCCAGGTAGAAGGGAAACAACAGCCAAATCTCCCTGAAATCACACAAAGTAAACGGAATTTTAAAAATCTAATTACTGCACTGGAAAGTTCACATCGAGAAAATTCCATTGGTGTAAAAATTTTTACGAAAAAGTGGAAAATGTGAATTTCTATAGATGGAACACACACACACACTCACAAACTCAGCTTTATTTATATACTAGCAGTGTAGCCCGGCGTTGCCCGAGAAATTTAATTGATTTTAGTAATACTTGAAATCGATGTCATTGCGTTCTTCTCGTACTGATGTATAAATAACTTAGATATAAAACGGGTGAATGTGGCAGAAAATGTATATTTTGAATTAAAATTTATCTGTTCCTGAATTTTTTAACATATTTCAATTTCGTAAATCATCATTACTCTTTTGAAAGTTGAAGAATTTCCGAGATGTTGTAAAAGGATATTAATAATAATAATAGTAATAATAATGTAAGCTAATATATTTTACAGTGACTGTATGAATGTGGTATGAATGTGGTTTGAGTACTGTAATTTGAGAGACCAACGTAATGTAAAGACAGGTTAAACATTTATGAATTAATTTGAAATAAGCTAATGAAAGATATACAGAAACTGACATTGATAAAGTCGACAGCAATTGGTAATACTCACTGGTGCAATACCTCATTGTAGACTATGTTTTTTGTTTTTCCATTTGGTGTGTATGCGAAAAGACTGTCCTTGCTCCCCACTCTTGAACATCCCACGTAGAGTTGGCCATGTGAAAAACATGATTCCTCCAAGTGTAGTCCGGCAACCGAAAGCGTCTGCCCCTGTGATTTATTGATTGACATTGCAAAACTGGTGCGAATGGGATATTGAAGTCGTCTAAATGTAAAGGGGATATCAGCATCAGATGGAGTAAGTGGAATTCTGGAAATAAAAACATCTTCTCCTGTTCCACACCCTGATATAATGGTTGCTTCAAGGACATTTTACATGGTTTGTTTTTTTTATCACAAGACGTGTACCATTGCAGAGTGTTGTTGGGTTTAGATTCCTAAGAAGCATAACAGGAGTTCCAACTTTCAGCTGAAGTTTATGAGGTGGCATTCCCGGAGGTTGAAGAGAATTCGTTTCATTCCCCAACGAACTCTCTTCTTTGGTGGCATTTCATAAGGAATGTGATGAAGAAAATAAGAGCAACGTATGGTTTCGGATTGAAAAATACCGTACGAAAGGGTGTGTAGTTACCAAAGTTGGAAATGGAAGCTGCTCATGTGTATTTCAGGCCGATATTATGTTTTGTAGTTGAAACATATAAATAGTAATGAAGCATCCATTTATATTGGTAGCGTTTTGAAACAGAAAATGTATTTGTAATTGAATTCGTTGGTTTACATATAATTAGTGTAACGTAGTCCTGTCGGTCAAACTAAAGCGTGAATGTTCTGAGACGCCTTACGGGAGTCAAGAAACAAAAGGAAAATAGTGTAATAGATGCTTTTAAAAAGAAAAAAGGATTTTATCCCTTATATGTATACTGTTCAGTATGTATGCGTTGAATAAAATCTATCTTTCTACTTGTACTACCATACATTTCAGCGCTTCGAAAAACAAACTTGTTTGTTTACATACAGCGTAACTAAAACAAAAGTTTAATCTATGACTTAGTATGCTGTGGTATGACGTCAGTGTCTGGGGAGGCTGACCGGAAGGGCGAGTTGACCGGAAGGGGAAAAAGGGCAGAGGGATTCGTGCCCTTTTCGAACGGGGTTGTGGTCAGGACAAGACGCGTTAAGCGACGGTCTAGGTTTGAGAGAAGCAGCTGCTATTCCTGGTGTACTTTGGGTCAGGGCAAGCTTCAAGGATTGGATACCGCAAGACAGACTCGCAGTCGAGGAAAGGAAAACCGAGGTAAGGCGATTACATCTACTCGTACGCACACACCACAAGCTATTTTGACCCTACGTGCAGAAATTCGCCGCGATGGCAGCCACCAAGATTAGGATCGCCAGCGATGTGATCAGGCCTTTTAATAGCAAAGGAGATGTGATGGCTTGGATACGAAAAATTAGGCTCGTTGCCAAGCTGCAAGGAATAAGTGATGTGGCGAGTCTCATGGCTCTATACTTGGAAGGGAGCGTCCTGACCCTCTACCTAGAAATGGACGAGGAAGAAAGATTAAATGCAGAGAACGTCGAACGGAGGTTGAGAGAAGCGTATACGGAGAGCGAGTACGCTGCCTTCGTAAAACTAGGAACGATTAGATGGGGGGGGGGGGAGAACAGGTGGATGAGTACGCGGCGGAAGTGCGAAGACTGGCCACGCTGGCTGGGTTTACGGGAGAAGGCCTGGACAGAGCGGCGCGGCTGGCGTTTGTAAATGGATTCCCCGACGACGTAGGGATCCGATTGCAGCAGTTGCCTGGCGGGAGAAAGATGGCGCTCGTGACACCAAGGGTGGCGAAGAAATGGGATGGGACGAGTAGCGTCCGGGCGGTCGACGGTAGAGAGATCCGTTTCAGGGACAGCTCCAGTCTGGAGATAGCGTTACCGAGCGCGGCGCTGAGGCTACGGGTGATCGTGATCGACTATGTGATAGACGGGGTTGATGTCGTGTTGGGGATGGACGCCATCAACCGTCTTGGTGGCGTTAGGATTGCAGGAGATAAGGTCACGTTCGGAAGCGTGGGGGCATCGTGCGCCGTGAGTCGGGACCTCCAGGAAGAGCAGAGCCCCGTCGAGAACAGCGCCGCTTACACCATCGAAGACAAAGATTTTCAGGCGGCGTTTGATGGTCGGAGGTGGACGATAGAGTGGCGATGGAAGGACGATCCCCCACTACTAAAGAACAGGGTGAGCTGCTACCAGCATACGTTGAAAGGTCACGCCGGCGTCGAGTTCGACGAGGAGGTAGAGAGATGGATCAAGGAAGGAGTCCTTGTCCCGTGGAAAGAGGAGGTGGTGAGTGGAGTGCTGCCTCTGATGGCTGTGGTGCAGCCGACGAAAGGAAAAGTCAGACCGGTGCTGGACTTTAGGGAACTGAACGACCATATATCGTGCCACACAGGAGGCGAGGCAACGAACGTTTGCTGTGAGACGTTACGTGTGTGGAGACAGTCGACCAAGGCAGCGACGATCGTCGACTTGAAGTCGGCATATTTGCAGCTCCGTGTGAGTGACAAGCTGTGGCGATACCAGCTGGTGCGGTACAAGGGCCGGACGTACTGTTTAACCAGGCTGGGTTTCGGGCTGAATTCCGCTCCGAAAATTATGGCGATGGTGCTCAAGTCCGTCCTAGGGAAAGAGGAGAGGATAAGGAAGGCCACCAGTTCCTACATCGACGACATTTTGGTTGACGAGACTGTAGTGCCAGCCACCGAGGTAGTGAGACACATGGAGAGGTTCGGGCTGATTGCGAAGCCGCCTGAGTCGATGGTGGGGGGAGCTGCGCTGGGGCTAAAGCTACAAAAAGACAGATCGGGCGAGCTGGTGTTCCGGAGAGGAAACGAGATCCCAGAGCTGAGTTCCAGCGTCAGCAGGAGAGAGTTGTTCTCGGTTTGTGGGAAGTTGATCGGACACTATCCGATCGCTGTTTGGTTGCGCATTGCATGTAGTTACATCAAGAGACGAGCAGAGGGGGAGAGTTGGAGTGACAATGTAGGAGAGGCGACGGTGGCAATGATGCGGGAAATCCTGGAGAGAACGAGAGCGGAAGATCCGGTTAGAGGAAACTGGTATATGCCCAGGACGGAGTGCGGGATGGTTTGGTGTGATGCTAGCAGTATAGCGATAGGGGTTGTGTTGGAGATCGAAGGTGCTGAGGTGGAGGATGCGGCCTGGCTACGGAAAGCGGACGACTTCAACCACATCAATGTCGCCGAACTAGATGCGGTGCTGAAAGGGGTGAACTTGGCCCTGAGATGGGGACTGCGCTCGATCGAGATCCGGACGGATTCGGCCACCGTGGTCGGCTGGGTAGAAACAGTAATTACCAGCGAGAAGAGAGTCCGGACGAAAGGTGCAGCGGAGATGTTGGTGAAACGCCGCCTAGGAGTTCTGGGAGAGCTGATCGCCGAGTTCGGACTGAAGCTGAACGTGGTGTTCGTGCCTTCGGAAAGAAACAGGGCGGACGCACTGACCAGGGTGAAAAGGGCGTGGCTGGAGGAACCGGAGGAAGCAAGGAAAGGGATAGCGGCAACGTGTCGGCTGGGTGACTCCGAACTGAAGAAGCTACATGCTATGCACCACTTGGGGGTGGATAGGACCCTGTATCTGGCGAAAATGGTTGATGCTGACGTCACTAGGAGAAACGTTAAGAAAGTGGTCACAAAATGTGACAGATGCCAGTCCATTGACCCCGCCCCGGGTGGGCATGAGCAGGGGAACCTCTCAGTAGAGTGCAACTGGAGGAGACTGGCTGTGGATGTGATGCACTACCGTCAGGAAATGTATCTCAGCATGGTCGGCTGCGGGCCGGGCCGGCTGGCCATTTGGAGGGAGCTGAGGACAGGCATTGCCGATGAGATTGCCCGCATTCTGAACGGGATATTCTTGGAGAGGGGTCCTGTGGAAGAACTGCTAATGGACAACGGGGCGGCATTTCGTTCGGAAGCGTTGGGAGAGATGCTTGATCGGTGGAAGGTGCGACGATTATTTAGAGCGGCGCATAGGCCGAGTGGCAACGGAATCGTTGAGAGGCACCATCGGACGATCAAGGCCATGGCTGAAAGGGGGCAAATTTCGCCCCTGGAAGCGGTCTACTGGTACATGTCTCCCCGATCCGGACAAGCGGAAGAGTCTGTGCCGCACAGAGCGGTGTTCAAATATGAATGGAGGCATCCCAGTAAGACGCCGGAGTTCTGCGAGGAAGAGAAGGGACCCGCCGGCGTGAAAGTAGGGGAAGAAGTTTGGGTCAAGCCGCCGAAGGCACGCTGCACATCACAATGGGGCAGGGGAACAGTGACAGCGGTCAATTCCAGAAACAATTTATCTGTGGATGGAATGCCGCGTCACGTGCTGGATCTGCGCAGGATAGCCACTTCGTTGGATGAAGAGTGCGATGGAAACGAGCCACCTATCTTGAGAAGATCTCGACGTGTAAGGTTTGATGGCGGACTTCGAATTGAAGTAGGGGTGAACGTGATCTTTAAGATCAGGGTGGCGTGTGGTATGACGTCAGTGTCTGGGGAGGCTGACCGGAAGGGCGAGTTGACCGAAAGGGGAAAAAGTGCAGAGGGAGCCTCGATCGGGATTCGTGCCCTTTTCGAACGGGGTTGTGGTCGGGACAAGACATGTTAAGCGACGGTCTAGGTTTGGGAGAAGCAGCTGCTATTCCTGGTGTACTTTGGGTCAGGGCAAGCTTCAAGGATTGGATACCGCAAGACAGACTCGCAGTCGAGGAAAGGAAAACCGAGGTAATGCGATTACATCTACTCGTACGCACACACCACATATGCATAAGAGAAAGTAAGAGTTATCGTTCGTAAGCGTTCATAAGAGAAAGTAGGAGTTGAAAGGATTTGTAAAGGTCGTAGGAAGAGGAAATTTGGGTTTTATTAGAGGGGGAAAATGTTATTTTGCGCAGTTTAATGGATTCTATTGGTAACTGTGATTGATTTTGACGGAAAAATGACGCAGTTACCTAGGTTATGGTATTTAGAATATTGGCGTTTATAGGACAGATTCAAAGAAACCCATTATTAGGTTCGCAAGGACAGGCGCTTTTTGTAAAGCTTAGTACTTATTCTACAGGTCATTTGTGGTTGGGCAAATTGCATGTAGAATAAGTACCAAGGATGTGAAGACTAACAAGGGTTGATAAGCGGTGGTGGAGACTAACACACAAAGGTTATGTGTTGCCATAAATATAGGCATATCTTAACTTAATTCATTTCGAGTTACATCTTTTTCACCTTTACATCCTTTTGTTATTACTGGAAAAATAAAGCTCAACTTCAGTCACTTTATTTGACTATCAACTTCAGTGAACATAAAAAAATTTTAAAGACCTAAAATGCTGAAAAAGAAAAATGTACTGTGATATAGTGAAAATGTGTACACACCATTTAATCTTTCTTATTTCAGTCATTAGACTATGACCATGCTGGGGCACTACCTTGAAGAACCTTTAGTTGAATAAATTGACCCCAGTGCTTTTTCTAAAAAAACTGGTATTTATTCTATCGGCCTCTTTTACTGAACTGCTAGTTTATGGGGATGTAAACACACCAACACTGGTTGTCAAGCGATGGTGGAGATACAAACACACACACAATTAAATCTATATATAAAGTATATAATTATAATTAAGGGCGCTGGAGTGTCAATGGCCATACACTAGAAGTAGACGTCAAATGTCGACAAACCACTCTAGTACAGGTGTTGGCACTCCAGCGCCCTTAATTATATTTTATAATTATACACTTAAAAATTAATTTTACCAATATGGTGGGGTTTTTTTATATGCTAGCCACTGATATAATCATTTTAATGATTATATCCTCTACTTATAAGTATATATAATTTTGAGTTCTCTAGTCATTGTATTTTGCTGCGGTGCTAAATTCACCCCAGCATGATTTTTGACATTAAGCACTTGGCTGAGATGGGCAATTAAATATAATGTATATGTGGGAAATGCATGCATATATTGGTATCTGTATGCAGAAATTTATCAGTATGTATATGTATTATTTGCTTATTTGTCGGGGTATCGCTACTGAAGAGTGTAAAGTAATTTTGTATTACAGAGCACAAAAATCTTAAAATATAGGGTTAACTGGAATTTTTGTAAATCTTTTTGCCCATTACCTTGTATTCAGCCTTGTGTTATTAATAAAATAGAGAACAAATTTAGAGTGGCTTGTAGACATTTGACATCTACTTCTAGTGTATAGGCACTAGCACTCTAGTGCCCTTAATCATTATTTTTTTAATTTTTTATAATTATATTATTGGATTAGCAACAAAGTTTTCGCCGTTTTTTTAAATTTTGGAATCTTTTTTTTTTTTCGAGAATTCTATTTTTGAATCATTTTGGAATCTACTTTTTTTTTTTTTTTCTAGTTAATTTTAGATAATTTCTGGTTATTTTCAGATCATTAAAATGGAATGTCAAGTTAAGAAAAAGGACCATTTTCGACACCTCCTTCTTTTTGCTTTTACTCAAGGTTTCAAGGCTGCAAAAGCTGCTCATGACATTTGTGCTGTGTATGGAAAGGGTACTATAGCTGAAAGAACCGCTTGTGATTGGTATGCCAAGTTCAAAAATGGAAATTTTGACCTCAAGACGCACCTCGTTCTGGCTGTCCAGTTGAGTTCGATGAAAAGCGATTAAACCAACTTTTGCACGAAAATCCGGGTCAAACGACAAGGGAACTGGCAGAGAAAATGAAATGCTCCGACACTACTATAGAGAAGCATCTTCACTCGATGGGAAAAGTTCAGAAGTATGGAGCATGGGTTCTGCATGCTTTAAGTAACAACAACAAAAATCAACAATCTCCGCTGGTTTGCTTGTTCGTCACAGCTCAACTCACGGACACAAGCAACGATTTCTTTACCCGAATCGTTACTGGCAACGAAAAATGGTGCCTGTACATCAATATGAAGCAGCAAAAGGAATGACTTAGCCCCGGTAAACAAGCGACACCATAAAACGATGTTGTGCGTATGGTGGGACTGGGAAGGTATTATCCATTACGAATTGCTTGAACGGAACCAAACAGTCAACGCGGAACTCTATGTTCAACAGATGGAACGATTCAACACGGCTATTCAAGAGAAAAGACTTAATCGTCAGCATGGAATTCTTCTGCTGTACGACAATGCCCGCCCATACATCACCAATATGACCAAGGAAGCCATACAAACGCATGGCTGGGAAGTGCTGCCACACCTGCAGTACTCTCCTGGTTTGGCACCAATGGATTTCCACCTCTTTCAAATGCTATACGCATTTTCATTCAACACTGATGCAGAATTGAAAGCTTGGTTGGATCAATTTTTCAAGTCGAAATCGAGTGATTTCTACCAATGAGGTATTGAAAAATCTTGTTGAACGTTGGGAAGAAGTTGTAAACAAGGGTGAATACATTATTGATTAATTAGTTATTTTTTATTAAGCCTTTTAAATTTAAAAAAAAAGCAGCAGGAAATTAGTTGCCAACCCAATACTTAAAAATTAATTTTACCGGTATGGTGATTTTTTATACGCTAGCCACTGATATAATCATTTAATGATTATATCCTCTACTTATAAGTCTCCCTCTCTCTCTATATATATGTATATATATATAAACACACACAACAGGTTTCTTTCAGTTTCCATATACCAAATCGACTTACAAAACTTTGGTCAGCCTGAGGATACAGTAGAAGACATTTGCCCAAGGTACCACACAGTGGGACTGAACCTGGAAACATGTGATTGGGAAGCAAGCTTCTTACCACACACCCATACTGGCAATGTTTTTAAAATGTGTCATTATTTTAAGAATTAAGTTGCATGTCTAGGAACCAATTACTGACGCAAATCGAGATATGTCTGTTTATCATATACTAGCTTAAAAGTTGCACTTTGTGCAGACTTTTATACTAGTTCCTGTGGAGGGCTAATTGGGCCTGCGGCCCAAAACTATAGACAGCTAAATAGCAGGACTATAATACGTCTATAATGATGCCCCAGTGGTGTTTAATCAGAGTTTAAGGATAGATGAGAATTAATTCTGTAATGCAATCATCCTATTGTTTTAGTCCCAAGTTGAATTCCAGATGTTGGCCAATTTGTCCCAAAGTTTTTATCTCAATGTAAAATTAACAAAGCTAATATCATTTATCTCCCCCTTGATCTGACAAATGCCAACCAAGATGGTGTGAATCAGCTATGGTTTACCTACTAGAAATAGCAACCTAAATGCTTTTAAATCAGATCCCAATGCTGGATGTCCAAGAACTAAATGAAGGGCAGATTTTCAAACCTGGGATCATCCCGATTCCAAAACAGTATATGTCTATGGAGAGCAAATGTAGACTGAGATACTGGACAGGCAGAATTTCGCTTTTATTAATATAGATGAACCACGCTGGCAACAGCTGAAGAACGATAGCGAGAATCAAATAAAATCACTAGCGGGAAACTTGGGGTTTTGAATGTAAATGTTCAACACTTATGTCATTTAATAACTTCTAGTCTTCTATTCCCAACAATATAGAAGTTTACTTCTTTTCTAGTTACACACAGTCTATTGATGTGTGTGTGTGTGTGTGCACACGTTTCTTTGTCTTACAGCACATGATGGTTGTGATGAAGTATTAACATCATACAAGCAATGACATTTGTTTCCAATCTTCGGTGAAAAAACATGCGTAGCCATTGAGAAATATTACCTTGCTTGGGAACAGGTGAGGGCTGGTGACAGGAAGGGTATTCAGCCATGGAAAATTTGCGTCAACAAATTTTGATTCATGCCAGCATGGAAAAGTGAACATTGCAACGATGATGATGTATTTGACA
>NC_142934.1:32896679-32921679 GCF_046866305.1 Octopus bimaculoides
GTACCTAAAACATATTTCCTGCTTTGTTCCTATATCAGAAATCATTAGTATTTCTCCTTGGTACAAACTCAAAGATGTATAGTAGAAGGATACAGTTGAAGGAATTCACCATAGAACAGTAATAATATTTATCTCTTATATAAAATAGACCTCTGTGTGTGTGTATTCGCTTTTCATGCGAAAATGGCTGTGCAAATTGCTTCCATGCTTGGGATGCATGAATAATTTGACCTTGGATACATAATAGGGTCATCAGTTTATATTTTTTTTTAAATAAATAATATTGCTTTATATATGTGATTCACTTCTTTAAAAAAGGTTTCTCCATGTCAACTTCCAGTATTGACATCGCAACAGAGAAATTTTCTGTTTTCATTTGTGAAATCGCTCACTGTCTATCTTTATGTTTCTATTTCAAGTTTTAATTCGCTATTTGCAAACAACTACGATAAATTACTGAAAGAAATATTTACTAAGTTCACAAATTTAAATATTCAGCACAAGATAGTTTTCAAGGACCTTTTATTTATACGCTTTTTATATTTCATGTTTATTTCATTCATTGTTTGTAATGTTCTCTCTCTCATACACACACACTCCAGGTTTGATTTCATCACTTCACAAATATCACATTAGAATTTTACAATTCAACATGGGGCATCCAAAAAGTTTTTTTATTTATATACTTTTTGTGCACTGTATTCAGTTCTATGTATTTGTAGTCAGTCACACATGAACACATGTGTTTTTGCATGTACATTTGTATACATTTATGTATGTGTGTGAGAGAGAAACAGAAAGAGAGAGAGAGAGAGTGAGTGGTGTGTCGTCATGTATACGTACATACATAAATACATATGCATACATTTTTTTGTATGTATGTGTACATGTGTGTGTGTGTGTGTGTGAGACAGAGGCAGAGAGAAAGCGACAGACGGTGATGTTTAAGTGACACATACTCTCTCACACATATACATACAAAAAAGATGTATGCTTATTTATTTATGTATATATGTATACATGACAACACACTTCACTCGCTCTGTCTCTCTCTCTCTCTCACACATACACACACGTCTATTTCATCTGATGTTTGATATCGTATGTGTGTGTGTGTGTTGCATGCGTGCGGCATTCCACAATTGCTATTTATTTCAATCACTCTTGGTGAAAATACCTAACTCATTTTTTCATTTAATCCTCATTTTAATTTTCAAAAAAGTTTCCGAGAACAATGTTCTCACTCTCTACAAGAGGAGATGGGGTAGATGTAGATGATCAGTATTCTACAGTGAAGCAGAGACAAGTACAGGTAGCCAGAGTCAATGTCGACTTCTGCAACACTTAACTCTAAGTATGTTTGCAAATATATTAAGCAAAGGTTTTGATGTCGCAAAATACATTCTTATGCAGAATGACAGTCAGCAGATAAATAAAAATGACAAAGTTGCACAGTATGACAGAGGAAGATACATTAGTACCAATGAGGCTTTTTGATGCATCTTCAATTTTCCCATTCACAGGAGGCACACAACCATCATTCATCTGAGTGTCCATCTAGAGAATGGCCACAGGGTTATCTTTACAAAACAATCAGCCTTGCAACAAGCACTTTCTCAAAAAAAATACTACTCTTACTGCCTTCTTTTGTAAGTTGTGGCAAATAAATGAATGCAAGAAAACTCCTTTACTCACAATTATCCAAGTATTACACCTGGAGAAACAATAAATGACACAAAAGGAAACGTGGGGTTGACACTCTTGCAAGAGTTTACAGTATCCACCCAAGCCAAGCAGAATGCTACTATTTATGACTCCTTTTGCATGAAGTACATGGTCCCGAATCATTCCAAGATTCGAGGAGTGTAAATGGTCATGTGTGTGAAACTTATAGGAAAGCATGCTGTCAACAAGGTTTTTTAGAAAATGATGAGCATTGGGACATTACATTGACTGAAGCATCAATATTAGATTCTTCAAAGAAACTCTAACCTTTTTGCAATTATACTGAACATGTCAACTTGGCAGTCCCCTCCAGCTTTAGATGAAACATTGTGAGGACATGACTGAGGACTTAAAGTATACAGTTCAACAGGCAAACCTAGATATCAATATTCAGTTCTCTGAAACAATTTTTCACCAAGCACTGATTGAAATTGAAAATCAAGTTTTGGCCATGGGAGGCAAAAATTTGTAAGCCTCTGGCTCTGGACTTCCAAAAACAAACTGTCAAATTAATGATTTAACTTCAAGAGACATAGCAAGAGAAACAAATTATGATATCACAGAACTGGCTGCATTTGTGAATGAACATGAACCTCAACTTCTCCCAGAACAAAGCTGTGCATATGATAAAATTATGTCAGTCAGAGAAAAATACAGAGAAATTCTGTTTCTTGATGCTCCTGGTGGCACAGGTAAAACATTTGTAACAATATTGCTTCTTTCCAAGGTAAGACAACAAAAAAGAATTGCAGTTGCTATAGCATCATCTGGCTTTGCTGCCACCATTCTCCCAAGATGACGAACAGTTCATTCTGCTTTTAAATTACCGCTAAACCTGGTTATAAATGACAGCCAATTTGTAACATAAGCAATGGTTCAGGTTCAGCAGAAGTGTTGCGCGAACACCACCTGATCATTTGGGATGAATGCACCATGTCACATAGACGTGCAATGGAAGCTTTTGATAAGACCTTACAAGACATAAGAGGTAATAAATCTATGGGAGGAATTACATTAGTTTTATCAGGAGACTTCAGACAGACATTACCAGTCATTCCGAGACGAACAAGACCTGATGAAATAAAAGCATACATTAAGTCTTCATACCTATGGAATAAAGTACAGAAATTCTCCTTTAATACTAACGTGCGAGCTTCATTACATGGGGACTGATGTGCAAAACAGTTTTCAACCTGGCTCCTCCAATTAGGAAATGGGAAAGTACCATTTGATGGGAATAGTGATATCAGTTTGGCTCATATTGCTATCATGGTGACTTCCCCAGCTGAATTGAAGAACAGGGTATTTCCAGACTTACATAATAATTATAATTCACATAAATGGTTGTGTGAAACGGCAATTCTTGCTCCAAAAAATGAGACAGTAGCAAAGATTAACCATGAATTAATGAATAAGAAATCAACAGTCATTAGAGAGTATAAAGTAGTTGATTCAGTCCTTGATGAAAATGAAAATGTCCATTACCCAACAGAGTTCCTTAACTCTCCTGAGTCACCTGGAACTCCCCCACATAAACTTTTTCTGAAGATAGGAGTCCTAATAATGGTTCTAAGAAATTTAGATCCTCCTAAATTATGCAACGGGACAAGGTTGATTGTGAAGACATCATCACCTAATGTGATAGAAGCTACCTCCATCACTGGTTGTGCCTCTAGGGAAGAGATTTTCATTCCAAGAATTCCAATCAAACCAACAGACATGTCATTTGAGTTCAAACAAACACAATTCCCAGTGCAACTATGCTTTGCAATTTCTATTAATAAAGCTCAAGGTCAGACTTTGAAATCTACTGGCTTGCACTTAATTGAGCCTTGCTTTTCTCATGGTCAACTTTATGTTGGTTGCTCCAGGGTTGGTACTTTGCAAAACTTATTTGTCTATGCTCCAAACCAGAAAACAAAGAATGTTGTTTACCCAGAAGCTTTTACATAATTTCCACCAACATATGTGATAGAATTTATCTCGTTTCATAAAAGCGGTAAATTTTGTATTTTCGCTTTTTTTATCATCATCATCATCATTTAACGCCCGCTTTCCATGCTAGCATGGGTTGGACGATTTGACTGAGGACTGGTGAACCGGATGGCTGCACCAGGCTCCAATCTGGTCTGGCAGAGTTTCTACAGCTGCATTCCCTTCCTAACACCAACCACTCCAAGAGTGTAGTGGGTGCTTTTAAGTGCCACCGGCATGAGGGCCAGTCACGTAGTACTGGCAATGGCCACGCTTAAAATGGTGTTTTTTACATGCCACCTGCACAGGAGCTAGTCCAGCGGCACTGGCAATGACCTCGCTCGAATGATTTTCTAATGTGCCAGTAAGGTGACACTGGTAACAATCACGCTCGAATGGTGCTTTTTATGTGCCACTAGCACGGAAGCCAGACAGCTGCTCTGGCAATGATCATGCTCATATGGTGCTGTTAATGCTCCACTGGCACAGGTGCCGGTCATCGAATATGGTTGAATCACGATTTCGATTTCACTTGCCCCAACAGGTCTTCGCAAGCAGAGTTTAGTGTCCAATGAAGGAGAGGTTGGCATGGGTACCATTCGTCGAATTTGGTTCAATTCACTTGCCTCAACAGGCCTTTGCAAGCAGAGTTTAGTGAGCTGGCTACACTTCTGGCAGAGGCCACAGATTATGCTCTCACTTGGCTTGCCGGGTCTTTTCACGTACTGCATATTTCCAAAG
Source organism: Octopus bimaculoides (assembly GCF_046866305.1). Lineage (NCBI taxonomy): Eukaryota > Metazoa > Mollusca > Cephalopoda > Octopoda > Octopodidae > Octopus > Octopus bimaculoides. The sequence goes on from NC_142934.1 coordinate 32,901,120, forward strand.
GTCCCGGTCACTAGTCATTGCATCGGTGAGGCCTAAAGTTTGAAGATTGTGCTTCACCACCTCATCCCAGGTCTTCCTGGGTCTATCACTTCCACAGGTTCCCTCAACCGCTAGGGTGTGGCACTTTTTCACACAGCTATCTTCATCCGTTCTTGCTACATGACCATACCAGCGCAATCGTCTCTCTTGCACACCACAACTAATGCTTGTTAGGTCTAACTTTTCTCTCAAGGTACTTACACTCTGTCGAGTATGCACACTGGCATTACGCATCCATCGGAGCACACTGGCTTCATTTCTTGCAAGCTTACGCATGTCCTCAGCAGTCACAGCCCATGTTTCACTGCCATGAAGCATGGCTGTTCGTACACATGCGTCATACAGTCTGCCTTTTACTCTGAATGAGAGGCTCTTTGTCACCAGCAGAGGTAAGAGCTCTCTAAACTTTGCCCAGGCTATTCTTATTCTAGCAGCTACACTTTCAGCGCACCCTCCCCAGCTACGAACTTGGTCACCTAGCTAGCGGAAGCTATCAACTACTTCTAGTTTTTCTTTCTGGAATGTGGCAAAGGTTGTTTTCTGCACATTTTCAGTGTTTATTGCTCCTGAACATCTGCCACATACAAAAACTATCTTGCTAGTTAGCCTTTCTTTGATATTGCTGCACCTCTTATGTGTCCATAGCTTACACTGGGTACAACTTATGAAGTTTCTACCCACGCCTTTTCTACAGTTCGAGCAGGGCCTTCTACCTGAAGGGGATTGTGTTTTGTCTACCTTCCTACGTATTAGGACTTTGGTTTTAGCTAGGTTGACTCTAAGGCCCTTTGATTCTAGTCCTTGCTTCCACACCTGAAACTTCTCCTCTAGTTCTGATAGTGACTCAGCAATTAGGGCAAAGTCATCAGCATAGAGGAGCTCCCATCCCATCTTAAATTCCTGTGTTATTGCCTGGAGGACTATAATAAATAGGAGGGGGCTGAGGACTGAACTTTGGTGGACACCTACCTCTACCCGGAATTCTTTACTGTACTCGTTGCCAACCCTCACCTTACTGACAGCGACCCTGAGAGCTTGCACAGCTCTCACTAACCATTCATCTATCCCTAGGTTCCTCATTGACCACCAGATAAGGAAGCGGGGGACCCTATCAAAGGCTTTCTCCATTACAACGAAAGCCAGGTACAGAGGTTTATCTTTGGCTAGGTATTTCTCCTGCAGTTATCTTACCAGAAGTATAGCATCAGTGGTGCTTTTCCCTGGAACGAACCCAAACTGCATCTCATCTAAACTGACTCTCTCCCTAATTAGTTGGACTATGACCCTCTCCGTGACCTTCATTACCTGGTCCAACAACTTGATACCTCTGTAATTGTTTGTGTCTAAAGCGTCACCTTTACCTTTGTAGCAGTTGATTATGGTGCTGTCATTGGGTATGACTCCTTCATGTATCACCTGATTAACTATATGGGTGACTGGGCTATAGCCGACACTGCCAGATATTTTGAGCATCTCTGCAGTGATTCCTGATGGGCCGGGGGCTTTCCCTGTCTTCATACTCTTGATTGCTTTATCTACCAAGATAAATTAGGATAGCTGGTCCCTCTGTTGGGTCGACATGTGGCAGATTCTCTTCCTCCCATTCATTCTCTTTATTATTATTTTATTATTTCTTTTGTATTATGAATTCAGAATTGATTTCCCATTTAAAGAATAAATTGTATCCCAATTGAATAAATTGAATTTAGAATAACAAATTTCTATACAACATATTTTGCTTTTTTCTTTCAATGTGTAAGAAACAATTTCATTCCCGGGCAATGCCAGGTGCCTCTGCTAGTTACTTTATAAATCTCTTCTCACAGCAAGAAATGAAATGCAAACAGATTTCAGACAACACTATTACTTCTCAGAACAAGAGTTACCCATGAAGAGTATCAACCTCCACAGAGGTTACTCATTGCAAGTGGATACTCACTTCAAAGAGCCATCATAGCAACAGTTACCCAATAAAAGAACACTAGTGTCTTCAAGATGGGAATTGATCAGGTAAGCATCATTTCTTCAACAGAACTTCATTTATGAGAATCCTCCGAGTTAAGTGCAAAATGTCACCAAATTTTGGACTTTAAACTATGGCCCTAGGACAGAAGTTAACTACTGGGAGCACCCATACATAAAAGTGGTCTACTTCACTGTACTGAACATTATAGATAAAACAAAGCTTACCTTCTCTAAAAGAGCTTCATGTATTCAAGAGGAAATATATAAAGATTTAATAAGTAAAATATAAAAATAACCATACAAAAACAAACCTAAGGCAAGTATTACTGAGAGAATGGAACAAAACAAAGATTACCCAGTGATAGGCAACCATCACTTCTTCAGGAGAGCTTCTTATATTTCTGAAAACAATTATTAACTTATTCTCACCTTGGGCAGCCATCATCTCCTCAACTGTGGCCCACTCTTCTGATTTCTTAAACTTGTGTGCAAGGTTTTTATCTTTGGTTTTCACAGCTTCCAATATTATTGAAATAGTCTCCTAAAAAAGAAAAATAGGGATTCCTTTCACAGGCAAGTCAATTCACACACATAGATAGATCAAAGAACTGAATGTTGTGATATTCATGCCTTTCTTAATTACATCAGCAATACAAATGAAAAATTCTAAAAACAGGTTTTGGATTTAGTTTTTCATAACAAGGTGTTCACCTCAATACAAACTGTCAGAAAAGGTTTCATGTAAATAAGATGACTGGTATACAAATTTAGATTTCTTGAAATCCAATGAATGTTGGCACAGGCCAACACAGAATTTAGACCTTGAGTGACTACATCACAAAGAGATGCGGCAGATATCAAAATGTCAATGAAAAATGAGAGATTTTAACTATGAGTGAAAGATATTAAGATATAAATAAGAGATAATATTATGTTAAAATGTAGGTAAGAGATGTGAGAGGAGAAAAGGGAGAATTTTAAACGTAACTATGTGTGCGAGTGTGTTTGTATCTCATGTGATATCTGCAAATGAGCGTCGTTGTCATACAAGCAATATCATTCATTTCCAATATTCAAGTGAGAACATGTCTGTCCACAGGGAAATATTACCTTGCTTGGAAACAGGAAAGACATCTGACTGTAGAAAAGTTTGCTTCAATAAACTATATCTGACGCATGCAAGCTTGGAAAAGTGAACATTAAAATGATGATAAAAGATGGCAGAGAAGTTGAGATTTAATGAAAAGATGTGCAAAAAGTTAAGATGTAAGTGAGGGATTTGGAAAGGGGAAGATAAAACTAAAGGGAGTGGGGGATGCTAAGAGACATTGAAAACATATGGGAGAGTTAAGATATCAATAGGAAATGTGAGATATTGTAAGATATAACTGATAGATAGATGTGGGAGATTTTAAGATGTTTTTAAGACATGTAGAAAAGAAAAAAAAGAAATGTTAAGATATAGCTGGATGAAATGTGAGCAATGTTGAAACATGTAACAGAGAGAAGTTTCATGAAAATGTTACCTTGAGTGGAAGCATATCACAAGTGGCAAGAAACAAGAGAAGGTGAAAATCTGACATAGCTTCCAAGAAATCATTGGGTTGAAATTGTTCCATGTACTGTACCAAAGCATTGAAGTCCTGGAACAAAAAAATATACAAAATTATAAATGTTATGTTTTCTCTTCTTAATGTAATAGGGAATTGTTTTCTGCTGGTTTGAGAATTTTAACTGATAACTGCTAACTTAACTTTAAAAATACTCAAGAAACCAGCAAGTAAAATATCACAGCTTCCTACCATCTGATGTTATATGCCAAACTCATTAGTCATTATTAATCATTGTTTCTTTACCTCTGTTCTATAATACTTCCATGGTTCTTACTGTCTTCTCTTATAATTCCTCTTAAGGTATACTCATCTTTTTTTCTCACAATTTAACCGTTTTGTAACCACATTTATATTAAAATACAATCAATTTTGAAAATGAAGAATTTAGTCAAATAACTTTATCATTATTAAACTGGTGTTTGATGGAAAGATTAAATTTAGATCACTTTAAAACAGGTGGATTGATATGAAAAGGGTTAAAAACAAATAGCAGCAAGAATCAAGTATATTTCTGTCACGGACAATAATCTCCAGTAGTGGTAACAAGTAACCAAAACCCTTCCATAATCACAAACATCAAGAGAAACTCACCTGGATTTCGCCTAGGCTCTCACGGTTCTCAACAGGGAAAGGTTTGCTAGCAGAAACATTGAAAAAAGACCGTGGACATACAGGAAAAGCACATGGAATGTCAACCAGAAGATATTCAACAGGTAATGGTCGTGCCAATTCTATCACTTCATTTCCATATTCATCTTTCACCTAAAACAGCAGACAACAATCACAGTTCTCTAGTCACATATAATACACATTTCTGGAACAATTTGTCTACAAATGGAAGAAGAATACAGGTTTAGGGACATTTTCTTTTTTAACTATAAATGACTCATACAAGTGCTACAAAGTAGAGTGGCCAGTGTTAGTCACAGGACCGACTGTACACTGTCCACTACACAGAGAAGTGGTCAGTGTTAGTAACAGATTGAAAGATAGTCAACTGTAATAGCATCCACTACACAGAGTAATCCCAGGTCAAGATTTCAGATTTGTAAAACCACATTATCCAATATATCTTTCTTCCTTTTTTTTTTTCAGATGAGGGAAAATGGCTTGAGGAAGATTTTGTTATTATTTCTTAGAGATTGTACAACTGCACAAAGATTGTGTCAATGGTTCAGAAAGTGATTAATATTAGTTAGGGGTCAGTGAAGCCCCTATAACAACAATTCCTACAGATATTTACATTTACAATATCATCTAATCTGAACAACCAATACAAATATTAAGAAACTATCACGGTATGTTTAAAAATTACACCATTGCATGTATACCTATATTACAGAATTGTTTCACAAGATTTAACAACAATCTGCATTGCTTGCTCTTGGCCATGTGCATCATGTCTAGCTAAGTGTGCCTTCTTCTCCATCTACATCATTCATCTATTTACATTTCTACTTCATAAAATACTAACCTACCTGTAATTTAACTTAATTTAAGCTAACTTACCATAATCATAATTTTATTTTGTCACTCATTAGATATGCACCCTCGCTTTAATGTCTACGTTCTTCTCTCCTTGACTTTTCTGTTCTCCTGTCTCTTTACTTCTGTTAAAGCTAAGAAAGGAACAGTCTTTCTACTCTTCCTTATTTGCAATGTGCCCAACCAATTCCACCACCACCACCTATACTAGAAATTTCTCCTCTGTACTGGAAATCATTCCTCTGTAAAAGAAATCTCTTCTCTGTATCAGAAATCTCTCCTCTGAACTAGAAATCTCTCCTCTGTGCCAGAAAGTTCTTATAGCTCCCCCCACCAGTAGTCTCATCCAAATTACTGCATGCATCAAAAGGAGACTGCGTTACTTATTTAGTCACACAGTGGAGTTACAGCATGACCGCACCCCCATAGCTGAAATGAGTAAAAGAGTAAAGTGTAACAAACCTCCTATTTCCTCACTACTTATAACAAATTAACCAATTAGTTTTTTTTATTTAATTACTTACCCTTTTATATTTGTATCAATAATGCTTATATTAACAATACTTGTATTACACTCACCTCCAATAGAGGTAACAAATTTTTACAAGAATGAATGATGGTAGATTAATGTGAGAACAACTGATATATGTATGTCTGTTCACAAACACTCGTGGAAACCTTCTTTTCAAATGCTGAATGCCATGCCCCTTTGCATGTTCTCTCCCACATCCCTCTCCACTTCTTCAAACTTTGCACTGTCAATGTAGGCACATTAAAAGGTAGGTCTGGCAAGATTGTTGAAATGCTTGAACAGAAGTTAGATTTGCTGAGTAATACAGCAACAATTATCTCAGCCTATGCCGCTCAGGCAAGTCTGTCAAATGAACAAAAGGACCACTTTTATGATATTCTTCTGCAGGCTACCTCAAAGAAAAATGACAATGACTACATCTTCGTGGTTGGTGGTTTCAAGGGACATGTTGGGTAACAGCCTGGTATCTTCCACATGGAGTTGGTTCCTAAAACAGAGAGGGAACAAGGCTACTGGAGTTCTGTGATGCGAATAACCTAATGATTTGCAACACCAACTTCAGGAAGTCAGCCAGATTGATTACATTCTCACCAGAAAGCATGATACATGGCTGCTCATAAATGCAAAGACCTTCTCTGGTGAAAAATGTACTGCCTAACATAGATTAGTTATTAGTGATGTTAGACTTAAGGCTAGGATTCCAAGAAGCAGACCAATCTGGGCAAGAAGGATTTGGAAGTTTAATTTTGGGACACTCTAAGAAATTCAACAAGGAAGAGGAACTACAGACTTGTAATATAGAGGGCAACTAAGAGTTCCTGCGAGTCAGCTTGCTGAGTTCTACAGACCAAATCTGTGGCTGGTGCAAAGTCCCAACCAGACCTAGAGTGACGTGGTGGAATGATGTAGACAAGGTCATTATAGCAAAGAAGCAGTGAAGGACTGGAAGAATGATGGTAGCAAAGATCTGTATCTGGTAGCTAGGAAGGAGGCTAGAAGATAGGTATACTTAGTCAGGGGAGATGCAGAAAGGGGAAAGTCTGCCAATGTTCTACGACATGAGGACCAGAGGCTTGAAATGTTTTGGATTGCAAGAGAGTGTATGAGAGAAAATTGTGACGTGGTAGGAGAGAAATGTGTCAGCATGGATGATGGCTCACTTGCAGTTAGTGATTCTGCAAGGAGGCTTGGAAGTGTCACAATAAAAGGTTGCTAAATGTAGAGAATGCATGGGAGAAGGAAAGCCTGTCTAATGTGGACCCAACAGGATAAAGCAATAAAGGATATGAAAAAAGGAAAGCCTTTAGCCCATCAGGTGTTAGTGCTGAGATGCTTAAAATATCTGGAGTAGAATATGACCTGGTCACCCATACAGTTAATCAGGTTGTCTCTGACACAATCTCTTGTAATCCAAAACATTTCAAGCCTCTGGTCCACATGTTGTAGGACATTGGCAGACTTCCCCCTTTCTGCATCTCCCCTGGCTAAGTATACCTGTTTTCTAGCCTCCTTCCTAGCTACCCAATGAATGATGTAGCAGTATCAGTTGCTACAAAGGCAAGGGTGATGCCATAGACAGATCAAATTATTAAACCAGGTGATGAAAGTTGCAGAAGGGTCATAGCTCAATTAATTAGGAAGAGAGTTAGTATTGATGAGATGCAGTTTGGATTTGTGCCAGGGAGAAGTACCATCAATACTATCTTCCTGGTGAGGCAACTGCAGGAGAAATACTTGACCAAAAATAAACCACTGTATTTGGCTTTTGTTGACATGGAGAAAGCCTTAGGGTCTTCTGCTCCCTTATCTACTGGACACATAGCTAGGGACAGGTGAGTGGCTAGTGAGAGCGGTACAAGCCATGTACAGGGATGCTGTCAGTAAAGTGAGAATAACCAATAAGTATAGCAAGGAGTTTAGTGTACAAGTAGGAGGCCACCAGGGATCGGTTATTAGCCCCCCCCCCTACTTGTTTATTTTGATCTTCCAAGCTATAACTGAAGAATTTAAGACTGGCTACCCTTGAGAGCTCCTATATGCTGATGACCTTGTTCTTATTGCTGAATCACTATCAGAACTAGAGAAGAAATTTCAGGTGTGGAAGCACAGACTGGAATCAAAGGGTTTTACAGTTAATTTAGCAAAGACCAAAGTATTGATAAGAAAACAGACAAATTGCAGATCTCTTCAGAGAGGTGGTTCTACTCAATATGCAGAAAAGTTATCAGCAGAAACTCCATAAGGTGCACCCAGTGCAAGCTAACAGAGAAAGTAGTCTTTACATGTGGCAAATGTGCAGGTACATTAAACACCAACTAATACATGTATAGAAAATGGACACCAAAATAATGATGATTATGACAATAATGATAACAACACTTGAGGACAACAACAATGATGACGATAACTGACAAATACAGTGACTGATGGCAGTGGTGATTGACAGTAACAGTGGCTGATGGCAATGACGACTGATGATGATAATGATGAGATGAAAATGATGACAATGATGATGGTGAAATGATAACAATGCCAAAAATGATAGATGGATTTCTACCTTGTAGAAGACATCAGGAACAAACTGTTTACTGGAAGATTCTTTCACATAGCCCAGCTCTGGTGCATCTTTAGTCGGAATCAGACAGTTATCTCGAACTAACGCCATGCATTGGTTGGAAACTTGGTAACCTTCAAAGTGAACTTGGTTTTTACTGTCACCTGTCACCACAACAGTGACACATTTGGAACCAAACTTGCCTTCAGCAGAATATTGGCAAGGATTAGGGTATTTGTTTTGAAACTCAGCAGCCATGATGCACTCTTCTGCACTCAAATAATGTGAATCCTGAACAAAGAAACATGGTTGAACAGTTGGTGTTAGTTGAGTAACAGACATTCAATGATGGAAATACTTGCTTCAGCAAACCCATTAATGACTTACAGAAACATACCTGATATAAAAATAAAACAACAAAAAAAAGGTACAGATGATGTGTGAGTCCTATAACCCACATCTTAACTGGAAATACAAACTGAAGACTTTCCTTCCATGTATATAGTATCTACAACAGCCAAGTGGGATATATTTGTCTCTGTATAATATTCATGGGAACATTTGAACTCAGCAAGTTAACAATGCAACAGTCAATGATACAGTCCTCACACTGTTTTCAGTAGAAAAATGTGTCTCACACTGTTTTCAGTAGAGGAATATGTCTATCTGTGATACCTACTTACAGGTAATGAAATTGGCTTTAGTGAGCATTAAATGATTTGTCCAAGGACATCCTCTGCCAGATTGGCCTGCAAGTAAAATTACGTGGTATTTTTTCCATATAGAATCATATTTTCTTCTATGTTAATGGTAGTAGGATTATAACTGGCCAAAACAACAGCATATTGTCAGCCAAATATAAAAATCAAAGGTTGGAATATCATCAAAAATAAAAGCTATAAATAACAGCATGCGATTCATGTTATTTTACAATTTAATACTGAGTTGAAAAAAAAACCTTTGGGCGAAAAAAATTGAAGGCTGCCTGTGAGACACAAACCTAGAGCTGTAAACATGACAGACATTTTACTATTATACTAAAACAACCCCTCGAATGCTCTCCATCCATTTTATAAGCTTTGTTCTTACCGTGACAGCATGTAGAATATTGGTTTTAAAAAAATCCCTTTGAAACAAAAGAAGTCAAAGGCTGCCAGAGGGACTACCAAAGCAACCTTTCAAATTTTCTCTATCCATTTTAGAAGCTTTTTTCTTACCAGCAAGAATTGCATGTTGTTTACATCATAAGAATTTAGAAACTTTGAGATATATGAAATAAATCATTTCTTTTAATGGTGGAAATTGAAGTAGATAAAGTTATAAGTAATAGCATGTAGAATATTGGGTTTAGAAAAACCTTTTGAAAGGGAAAAGTCACAGGCTGCCATTGGGACTCAAACCCACATCTTAAACATGATAAATGTTTAACCATTATACCAAAACAACATTTCAAATTTACTATATCTATTTCAGAAGCACTGTTCTTACTAGCAAGAAATTTTCCATCCAATATTCTATTATTTTTAGTTTTAACTATTTTGAGTTCCACTGTTAAAAAGGAAGAAAATTTATTTCTTAATTTTATATCTTCCAAACTTTCTAGATCCTTATGATATGAACAGCATCAATAGTGTAATGTAATACCAACAGTCCAAACCAGCTCACTATCCATAAAAAATGTGTATACTACCAATTAAACATCAGGACCACTTTTAAATGATGACTGTGTCACTGAATCAATCCGGGTTCTCTTTATTTATCAACTTTAAAAGCAGACTCAAAAGAGGTTTGAATTCAAAACAATTATTGCAAGCAGGATTTGAATCCAGAATGAAAAGTAGGGCAACTAAATACCACAAAGCTTTCCTTCCTGACATTCTTCCAATTCTGCCATCTTTCTAATAATGGTTACTAGCAGAGGTACTAGACTACAAATTTCAGAGAAGGACACAATCAGTTAAATCAAATCCAGTGCTTAAGTACCAGTCAAGTACTGGAGTCAATGAGATCAACTAGACCCCTCCCACAAATTTTCAGGCCATATGTCAATAGTAGAAAGGATTATTATTATTCTTTCTAATTTTGGCACATACCAGCAATTTTTTAAGGAGAGTAGCATTAGTCAATACCATCAACTCTAGTACTTCACTGGGGCTTTATTTTATCGACCCTGAAAAGATGAAAATCAAAGTTAACTTCATTGTGATTTGAACTCATAACATGACACTAAGTATTTTGACAATATGCTAACAACTTTGCTAGTTCACCACCTTAATATTGGTTTCAAATTTTGGCACAAGGCTAGCAAGTTCATGGATGGGAACAAGTCAATCACATCAACCCCAATGCTCAACTGGTACTTATTTTATTAACCCCAAAGGATGAAAGGCAAAGTCATGCTCAGTGGAATTTGAACTCAGAATGTAAAGACATATGAAATGCTGCAAAGCATTTTACCTGGCGTGCTAACGATTCTGCCAACTCATCGTCTTAACAACAATAACAACAACAATGGTTTGTTTCTAATAGAGGTACAAAGCTAGAGATGTTAAGGGGTTATCTGATTAAACCAACCCCAGTACTTTACTGATACTTTCTATTATCAACTCAAATTGGATGAAAGTTAACCTCAGCAAAATTTGAACTCAGAAAATAAAGTACTAGAACATATACTGCTGTCACTACACAGCCATCAAACCTTTTGTCTTTATACAATGGATTTTAAAATTGTACCTGATTGCCTCTATAATGCTTCACAGTTGCTTTCTTCAAGTCCTCAGCCATAAGATCAGTGAAAATCCAGCCAATTGGATGAATTCCCATCTTTTCAGCTATACTCTTCACCAATTCATCATTCTCATCTTTCATTATTTGAATACGGTTTTTAGAACTTTCCTGTAAACAGAAAGGAGGAGACAGATGATGGTTACACTACTAACATCAGGTGATGCCAAACAAAACCTTACCTTGGACACCTCACCACCACCACCATAGATACTTATAACATCTAAAACACAACTACTGAATCAAACAGTAGCAAAGGGCATGATTAATAAATATAGAGAGATACATTGGTGGTGAAAGATAGAAAGAGGGAGAGTCATCAAAGCAAATTATACTTTTTTATTATTATTGCTGGATATCCAGGGACGCAGATTTTGAAAATCAAATTTGTTTTTCTCAAGGATGCACCATTCCAGAGCTTTTCTGGGCTAAACACACATACGCTTGCATTTATATAGTAGATATATATAATTTATGCATGTGTGCATGTCCTTGTCTTGACATCACATGATGGTTGTAAAGAAATGTCACTTGTTCCTAAACTTTCATATAAAATATGCCTGACCATAGGGAAATATTACTTTACTTGGAAACAAAAAAGCTGACGACAGGAAGAACATCCAGCCATAGAAAATCTGCCTCAATGAATTCCATCTAATCCATGCAAGTACAGAAAAGTAAACATTAACCCTTAGCATTCAGATTACTCTGTCAAGCACAATGTTTATTTATACAAATTTGGAATTTTCAGCGGTCACTAGCAAATATGTAATGTGTGAATTAGAATTGTTAGAATTCTATACTTGTATAGTGTACAAGAAAACCCCTCTTATGTTGGTACCATGATAAAGAATACCCAGTATAATCAGTAATGTGTTTGGTGAAGAAAGAGCATTTAGCCATAGAAACCAAGCCAAAAATGTATATAAGAGAGATGATCTATCTACAATTCACAGTGGTATGCAATAAGAACTCAGACCATGTGAACCCAACAAACCCATGCCAGGATGAAAAGCAGACATAAAGTGATGATCATCATTATCATTTTATAAGGTCCACTTTTCCATGCTTACATGGAATGAACGGAACTTGTTGATACAGATTCTTTACAACCTGATGCCCTTCCTGCATCAACCCTTATCTGTTTCCTAGTGAGGTAATATTTCCCCAAGGCTAAACACATTTTCACAGAAAATTTGAAACAAAGGACACCACTTGTAAGGCAGTGACATTCATTTACAACTATCACATAATGTCAAAACAAGGAGACAGTAACACACACACACACACACAACTAGCTTCTTTCAATTTCTGTGAACCAAATCCTCTCACAAGGCTTTGGTCAACCCAAGGATATAGCAGAAGACCCTTACCCAAGGGCTATGCATTAAGACTGAACCAGAAACCAAATAATTAAGAAGTAAATTTCTTAACCACACAGCCATGCCTGATATATGAAAATGAAAAAGAAGCTGCTGCTTTACCTGAGGTGGTTCATAGATGGCAAATATTGTTGCCTTAATCCCCAAAGGCACGTCTTTATGAACCTCATATTTTCCATAGAGTATTCCAAGCCGCTGTCGACCTGTACTGCGCCAATAGTTCAAGAAGCGTTCAGCTATTTTAGGATTTTCAAACATTATGTTATCAACATGCCGGTATATCTGTTATAACAAAAATACAACACTACTTATAATATACAGGTCAGCTCCAGTGATGGTGTATCATATCAACAGGTAAAGTAAAAATAGAAAATTAATTAAACAAATTATTTCTGAAGAGAAACTAGGACAATCAAATTCACTCTAGAAAATGTAAGTAAGCCAAGCCAACAAGAGGCTCTACACAAACGTTTGAGCTGCTAGAAATAGCAGCCAAACTTCACTCAAATTACAACTCCTGTTCTCAATTATGGAAGAGTACATTGTATCGTTTAGTCTTAGATATAATTTCTGAATAAAAGAGATGGTAATCATGGTTAGAATGTTTTGCTCATAAGTCTACTTGATCAGTGTTAAAAAATTACTGAGCTGAAACAACTGGAATATTTTCTTCATATTCTGACAGAAAAAAAAATAATCTCACTTCATCAACAATGACTTAACTGCATTTAAAGAAAGAGTATAAGAGAATTAACTCAACAAATGTTACACAAACAAACCTAAAAACCCTGTCTTCACCATCACAAGCAGAAGCTAAAAGCAAAACAAAAAACAAAAAAAACAATCGATTTAAGAATGAAGTAACACATCCAATAAAACTAAGACTTACTTGTCTGTTTAATGTGACAGCATTTGGTTGACATTTCGTACAGATACCATGTGGCCATGGAGGGTGTTCTGTACAGCCATCTTTGATTTTGCATGTGATGTCTTCCAAGTTGGCAAATTTGCCTCTGAAAATGTAAAGTTTATATTAAGGAAAAAAGAATTAACATTTAATTACTAAATAACCTTAAGAGCAATATCCATTCTTTCCATCATTCATTGCACCCCAGCACTCTACACCATCAATACACACACACACACACACACACACCACAGTGAATGCCTGACTTGTTTAACAATCATTCGACCAACAATAATACCCTAACACAGGGGAGGGGTCAGCAATTTTCTTATATCATTAACCCTTTTATGGTATCATTGATAACTTATTGACTCCCATCATGCAACTATCTAAAATACAGTTAAAATGCATAATTAATTAATTAATTTCTTGATTTAAAAACAATAATTCCTTCAATCTTTTGTGTCATTATCGCTTTTTAATAAGAAATATTTAAAGAAATTTAATCAAAATACTTCACAAGATTCATAAGGATCGATAAAGATTCAGTCATATTAAAATCTTTATCTATATGACAATGTATGTATATCACTGAAAAGTCAGAGGATGCAGAAGCTGTCTTGGGAAAGATCCCTTTATAGACAAGGTACATTAAAAATACAATATACCTCAGAGCTAGACAAAAATGCATTTTGCTGTTTTTGCAGCTTGTCTACGTTATGCACTCAACACAGTTACCTAGGCCAGTCTGAAGTGTATAGAAACAGTGAATAAACAATTCACTGGTTATGCAAAGAGGCCATCAGGCTGAAAAAAATTCAAATTATGCAATAGAAGCAGCTTTAGATTAAAATCTTTATTTAACATCCTTAATGTGTGCATATCATTGAAAAGTAAGAGGCTGCAGTCATATTATAGTCAGAATATTTAATATGTGTTTATCCTTAAGTTACTCTTCCAGATTTAGTTTACTAATAGTTAAGCACCCTTAATACTCAAAATCGTTCCAGGTATTTATTGATTTCTTGGATAGCTGCATAGGCCTTGAAGAGTCAATTCTGACCAATTTTCCAACCTCTACTCTAACACAAACATTCACATTGCTACTGCCTTAACACCACAGGGTATTGACAAATTTTTTTCAGACACCTGAGAAATTGTACTTATAGAAAATTTATTTTGTGGAGTTAAATAGAGGAGCTAAGCACATACTTGTGAACTTTAACATTTAATTACTAAGATGCTTGTTTCAGTATTTTCTGTACTGTGAGCACTTTTTGCATATTTTGATATAAATTACATGACATTTTTCAGACATAACACAATGCATACTTTAGCATCACCTTAGACAATCCCTTCAAACTTTTTTTACACAAATTTTCTAATGCAAAGGCAGCATGCATTAGTCCTTCAAGAAATCTTTCTTTACATGAAAAAAAAAAAATTGGGGGGGGGATGAAAATGCATTCAAAGGAAATAAGTTCTTGAGTTCAAAACAGGAAAGAAGATGGCCTAAGCCTGAAAAAAATAGTCATTGATTTGAAGATTTTTGAAGTCTACAGTGAAATATATGCTAAAGAACAACTATAACCAAAAGAGGAAGGGAAAAAGTCACTTGGGAAGAGAACTCAAAGGTGAATGAAAATGACTGTGCCCTGTGTACTGGCAGCTGGAGAAAAGGTAACAGCAAGAAGGTGAAGGAGCAATGTGAAATACATGTAAATATATGAGCAGTTCAAAGAACATTGAAAGAAATTGGATCCAAGTATGGAAAGGCCAAGAGGAAAATTTGTTTCTGCAAAAAACATAAGGCAAGGTTAGAATATGCAAAATTATGGTTAACTACTTCTGTTGATTTTACCAAAGTAATCTTTACTGACAAGAAGTGATTTATGTTTGATGAACCTGATGGCTGGTGCTCTTGGTCAAGGAAAGGTGAACCAGATGAGCAGAGGTGGAGTAATAGTATAGGGCATGGTCTTTCCAAGTGAATATTTTTGGTTTGAGAGGCTAGAAAGAAGGCAGAACAGTATGAGCCACATCCAGCTGTTGCAAATGAGAGCCTTGTCCATATTAAAGAGAAGGAAGATAATTTGTATCCTCCAACAATTGTTTTTAACATGTAAATGCTGTAGTTACAGCATTCACCAAGGAGTGTAATGACTAAGACATGCTAAAACTAAGACAGCCTCTCTTCCATAGAACTACATACCATTCGTTTTAAACTCACCAACCCATCTAAACTACTCAACCTCTCTTCTATAGAACATCACCTTCAACTTTATCCTCCAACAATTGTTTTTAACATGTGAATGCTGTAGTTACAGCATTCACATGTTAAAAACAATCAAGAAATGGATACAAGACATGAAAATAAGTCTACTTGAATGGCCAGCAAGAAATTCAGATTTGAACATAATTAAGAATATATATGGGAAATGTTGACACAGCTTGTGTATGATGAACCAGAAGTGACAGGTAAGGCCGAATTATGGAGACAGATTTTAGGAGCCAGCAAAAGACTGATAGAAACAAAAAGTGATGTTATAATGAAAATGTGTCTGGTACAGCAAATGAATAATGCAAGTTATCATAAGTGTGTGTGCCATATGTATGATTCTAATAAAATTTTCATAAAACACAACTTAAATGTTTACATATGCACTCAGAGAGTGCAATCACAACAGCAATATTATGTACATGTCTACATTGTTTTACTCTAAAAGTGTGTTTATCACTAAGTGTCTCAGGTATTCAAAAATGTGTCAACCCCCACTGTAGCCATGGGTATAGTTAAAATGTTCAGTCAACCTTCTTTCCCCTTAATTTCTCCTTAATTGTGGAAAATTAATATTTGCTTTCTACATTAATGTGGCAAGGTTGAGCATTATATTAAGAGATTCTTAAACTATAAAATTTGCAATTAATGAAAAATGCATTAATGAAGAGTTCTACTCCAGTCACATGACATTACACTTCTTTCATCTGTGCAGCATTGAAAGTTTACTTTTTTTGGCACATCTAATTATCTTTACAGATTATCTAGAAACAGCCATAGCAATATGCAATCCTCACAGGAAATGTTTAAAAAATAAATAAAAGAAACCATCAACAGTGTGCCTTTTGACTTTAGTAGTAAATCTGTGAAAGAAAACAGGAGGTAGTCAGTCAGAGGAATAATATAGAGGAAGGACAAAGGACAGAGAGAGGAGAAAAAATCCTTCAACAATATTGTTGAATTCTAAAATTTTTATATATGAGTCAACATTGATTGTAATCTTACAGATTATTAAAATATTTTCATTGTCACTGTCTCGGTTCTTCTAAAACACCAAATATAAAGGGACATTTTGACCATCACTTGAAGAGTTCTGCCACTCATCCACAGTGGAACAACAATAAATAATAATAATGGTTTCAAATTTTGGCACAAGGCCAGTAATTTTAGGGGGAAGGGGTTAGTCAATTACATGGATCCCAGTATTTGACTGGTAACTTTATTTTATTGACTCTCAAAAGATGATGGGCAAAATTGACTCCAGTGGAATTTGAACTCAGAATGTAAAGGACTGGAACAAATACTGCCATGCATTTTTGCCAATTCAGACAGCTCACCCCTTAATAATAATTACATTAATACCTTTCAGGCCTTCTATAACAAATTTACATATTCACAAGGATAACAAAGAAAGCTAACACACAGTGAACAGATTCTAGATTTTAACTGAAATATGAAAGATAAGATGTTAACATTAACAATCTCTCTCACACGTCACATTCTCAACACGTAACAAAAACATCAACCTGTAAATAAGCAACAAGGTAGAATGAAGGAAAAGATATTACTTACTTATCTACTCCACCAGTCAACTTACGCAGATAGGAGTGGAAGGAAAAGAACTTTATTGGAGGTTTACAAGATTTCATCACTTCCTCATCGTAAGGCTGAGAACAGAAATGGAAAAGTATGAAAGAACTGATAGATGAACCAAGGGGTGTAATGACTAAGACATGCTGAAACTAAGACAGCCTCTCTTCCATAGAACTACATCCCATTCGTTTCAAACTCACCAACCCATCCAAACTGCTCAACCTCTCTTCTATAGAACATCACCTTTATCACCTACAACAATAACATCAACATCACCCAGCTATCCTTGTTGTCTATTCACATTATTAAAGCAGTTGTTGTTTAATCACAGGTCAACCCTGAGTAAACAGAACTATGATGAAAGGCATGACCATCCCCTCTTTTTGCAGTGTGTAGGGAATCCAGGACCACGTTATCTAGCATGTCTTTTTTAAAATAGCAGAAAAATTTGGTTACTATTTCTAGCAATTCAAGCAATCATATTAAGGCTCCTTAGCTCCATAGGGTTGATACTTAACCCTTTAGCATTCCGATAACTCTGTCAAATGTAATGCTTATTTATTCACATTGTTTTGAATCAATCATGCATAATCTCATAGCTTCAAGATTTCAATGAAACAGTTGCTTAATTGCAGAATGACATTGTAGGGTAGGTGTGACAGACCAGATCAGTCCTGTTTTAATGTAAA
Source organism: Octopus bimaculoides (assembly GCF_046866305.1). Lineage (NCBI taxonomy): Eukaryota > Metazoa > Mollusca > Cephalopoda > Octopoda > Octopodidae > Octopus > Octopus bimaculoides. The sequence goes on from NC_142934.1 coordinate 32,918,941, forward strand.
ACAGGCAGAACATTTGAGCCGTGTAAGCCCAGTTTAAATACTAATTGGTTAACTTAGTTCTTACAGTGTAAAGCAGACAAGAAAAGTCTTTCCTGCATTCACTGCCAACAGTTAGATGAATAATAAACAAGTACAGCAAAATAAATAGCAAACCAATGTTAAAAATAAATCAAAATTAGATCAATTAACAAGCCCAACACTAGCATTAAGTTCTAATATAGGCAACACAACAAATGATACAAACTGATTTCTCAAACTGGTAGACACAAATTCATTAAAGATGAATGTAGTTAATTAAGAGTACTGACAATTCAGTGCCTGACAATTCAGCACTAGATAATTCAGTGCATAGACAATTCAGCACATAGACAATTTGGTGCATGTAATATATGTAATTTATTATTAGATTAAATTGGTGTTGGTTGTATATCTAAAACACATGCAACCTACAAACATAGCAGTCATAGAATAGATTAACTATACATAAACAAAAAGCATACATATACATGAAACAAACACCAGCAAAAAAAAACATAAACAGCGTGACCGTTGCCAGTGCTGCCTGGCTGGCTTTTGTGAGATTTCCGAGCAAGATCGTTGCCAGTGCTCCTGGACTGGCTCTTGTGTGGGTGGCACATAAAATGCACCATTTTGAGCGTGGCGGTTGCCAGTACCACCTGACTGGCCTTCGTGCGGGTGACACGTAAAAGCACCCACTACACTCTCTGAGTGGTTGGCGTGAGGAAGGGCATCCAGCTGTAGAAACTCTGCCAAATCAGATTGGAGCCTGGTGTAGCCATCTGGTTTCACCAGTCCTCAGTCAAATCGTCCAACCCATGCTAGCATGGAAAGCAGACATTAAACGATGACGATGATGATGATGATGATGATGATGATGATAGACACAAACACCTGTATGAAATGATAACTACACCTTTAAATAAAATTTAACTAGCTAACTACTGATTCAAAGAATATAATTTAGCATTTTTCATTCTTTCTGTATCTTTTATCTTTTATCTTTACATGTTTTTAAATAAATAATTGAAATTGTTCTTCTTTTTTTTTTTTTCATTCCAAAACTAACCTTTAATAAGATGTTCTTTGCTGAATTGTCTATGCACTGTATTATCTAGCACTGAATTGTTGCATCACAGTTAATTAACACCAACAGGTGCAGGTATGGCTGTGTGGTAAGAAGCTGGCTTCCCAACCACATGGTTCCAGGTTCAGTCCCACTGCGTGGCACTTTCGGCAAGTGTCTTCTACTATAGCCATGGGCCTATCAAAGTTTTGTGAGTAGATTTGGTAGACAGAAACTGAAAGAAGCCATCAAGTGTGTGTGTGTGTGTGTTTATGTGAGTGTATCTTTGTGTTTGTCCCCCACAATTGCTTGACAACTGGTGTTGGTTTGTTTACAACCCCATAACTTAGCAGTTCAGCACAAGAGAATGATAGAATAAGTATCAGGCTTTAAAAAAAAGTACTGGGGTCAATTTGTTCAACTAAAAACTCTTCAAGGCAATGTCCCAGTATGGCTGCAGTCTACTGACTGAAACAAGTAGAAAAAAAAAAAGATTAAATATTCTCTTCCTCTCAGTATTTCCCTGGCACTTAATTTATGGAGCCTAAAGGGATGAAATGCAAAGTGAATTTTGGTGAAACTTGAACTCAAAACACAGATGAACCTAGATACAGCAAGAAATTTAGTTTAACATTTTACCATTTCTTAAGTTGCCACCTTTAAATGAAACTAATACATATAATAATGATAAAAAAAATACTACCTACTTTATTTTTAAAGCCTTTATTTGTAGTTTTGTCAAAAACTTGACAATAGCATGGCATATGGCAAATAATTAAAAGTAATAAGGTAAGTCATTTAAAATATAAAGCTTAACATTTGTTTGTTTCATTCATTTTTTACATGTTTTTACCATGTTAGCATGGACTTGATAAATATATTATTGAAGCATTGTTTTACAACTGAATGGTCTTCCTATCCCTAAGTCCTGCCTGTTTTTCAAGTAAAGAATCTCTCATTTTAACACATCACAGCTTGAATGGCATAAAGCCAGTGGACAATTTGTTGACAGGGAAAATAATGTCTCTGCCTGCAAGACAGAAATTTTTGGACAAGGACAAACATAAACGAGGAGGTGGGAGGGGGGGAATATGTTGCCATGGCCAGACATGATTTTCACATAAGACCGGAAACAAACAGCATCACTTATATGACAGTGACACTCATTTACAACCATTATGTGGTGCGAGGTTGCACACAAATACATACACACAAACTTCTTTCAGCTTTCATTTACCAAAACACCAACAAGATTTTGGCTGGTCTGGGGGCTTAGAAGAAGGCACTTAGCCACGGTGTCATGCTTGGGAAACAAGCTTCTTAATCATACAGCCACAATAGGCTTCTTTCAGTTTTCTTCTACTAAATCCACTCACAAAACTAAAGTTAGCTTGAGACTCGAGTAAAAGATTCTTGCTTAAGGTACCTTGTTGTAGGGCTGAAACAAAGCTGCATGGTCGTGAAGCAAACTTCTCAACCACACAACTATACCTGCACCTTAACATGATTCCTGTTAACTTACCAGTCAAGTGCTGATTTATCACCTGTAAGAATAATTAGCAGACAGTGAAGAATAAACATTCTTTGACTCACCTCTAAAGCTGCACAGTGAAGGCACTTCCCTTGTGGTCCATGGTGACATCTGCAATTACATT
>NC_142934.1:32926679-32941679 GCF_046866305.1 Octopus bimaculoides
GCCATGAACATAAAGCTATACCAGTTAGGAAATTGTCAAGTATTATAGTCAAACCACAGATCTACTTTTTTGTCTGGGCACAAAGTTGTTTAGTTAGTATTGAACTACAGCAGCCCCCATTATTGTAATATATATTATGTACATTATTTACATTCAACGGATATTTGTCTTCATCTTGTTTGTTATTAACACAACAATTTCCCACGGGCATATGGCATAGTGGTTAAGAGCGTGGGTTACTAACCCCAAGATTTCGAGTTCGATTCCAAGTAGTGACATGAACAATAATAATAATAACATCGAAAAATACCTTAGGAATGAGAACCCAAGTTCAAAATTTCCCCCAAGACACCCGAAGAAGGCTGGAGGGTATATCAGCCGAAACGTTGTGTTAATAACAAACAAGATGAGGACAAATATCCGTTGAATGTAAATTATGTAAATAATGCACATAATTCCTCATCTCTTAAATATAGAACTGTAATATATTATGTAGTTTAAAGGGTTTCACACCTGAAAGGACATCCAAATATAACACAAGAAATGAAAGTCACCTGAAAATAATGGAGTTTTACCCTCCCTTTTAATGGTTTAGAAGAGGAAAGATAGTACCCATAACCATTTTCATGGCTTCTGAGAATATTGGGAAAAAAGCACTTCTCATAGTTAGCCATAGTATTAGGTTGGTAACTAAGTTCCCACTGTTTCTTTAAATTTAAATTTTTTAAAAGGTTTAATAAAAAATAACAACTAATTAATCAATAATGTATTCACCCTTGTTTACAACTTCTTCCCAATGTTCAACAAGATTTTCAATACCTCGTTGGTAGAAATCACCAGATTTCGACTCGGAGAATTGATCCAATCAAGCTCTCAATTCTGCATCAGTATTGGACAAAACTCCGCGCATAGCATTTGAAAGAGATCGAAAGAGGTGGAAATTCATTGGTGCCAAATCAGGAGAGTACGGCAGGTGTGGCAGCACTTCCCAGCCATGCGTTTGAATGGCTTCCTTGGTCATATTGGCGATATGAGGGCGGGCATTGTCGTACAGCAGAAGAACTCCATGCTGACGATTAGGTCTTTTCTTTTGAATAGCCATGTTGAGTCGTTCCATCTGTTGAACACAGAGTTCCGCGTTGACCGTTTGGTTTTGTTCAAGCAATTCGTAATGGATAATCCCTTCCCAGTCCCAAACGCACAACATCGTTTTATGCGGATGAAGATCTTGTTTTATACGCTGTGTCGCTTGTTTACCGGGGCTAAACCATTCCTTACGCTGCTTCATATTGATGTACAGGCACCATTTGTCGTCGCCAGTAACAATTCGGTAAAGAAATCGTTGCTTGTGTTCATGAGTTGAGTGGTGACAAGCAAGCAAACCAGCGGAGATTGTTGATTGTTGATTTTTGTTGTTGTTACTTAAAGCATGCAGAACCCATGCTCCATACTTCTGAACCTTTCTCATCGAGTGAAGATGCTTCTCTATAGCAGTGTGGGAGCATTCCATTTTCTCTGCCAGTTCCCTTGTCGTTTGACGAGAATTTTCATGCAAATTTGGTTTAATCGTTCTTCATCAAACTCAACTGGACGACCAGAACGAGGTACGTCTTTGAGGTCAAAATTTCCATTTTTGAACTTGGCATACCAATCACAAGTGGTTTTTTTCAGCTATGGTACCCTCTCCATACACAGCTCAAATGTCGTGAGCAGCTTTTGCAGCCTTAGAACCTTGATTAGAAGCAAAAAGAAAGGTGTCGAAAATGCTCGTTTTTCTTAACTTGTCATTCCATTTTAATGATCTGAGAATAAACAAAAATTAACTAAAATTAACTAGAAAAAAAAACAAAATAGATTCCAAAATGATTCAAAAATAGAATTCTCGAAAAAAAAATAGATTCCAAAATTTAAAAACGCAATAAATTCCAAAATTTTAAAAAACGGCGGGAACTTAGTTGCCAACCCAATATATCAAGTACATCAAGATATGAAGCTGGTTTGAGACTTGACCTGAATGTTTGCAAAAGGGTGGACTCTGACATGGTGGTTGTTAAGTTCCACTGAGCAACTTTGATTAAAAAAAAAAACTATCATAATAACACATACAACAATTATTAATGTCAAAAGTAGCCTCATTTTATTGCTTGGCTTTTCTGTACTAACAGGAGTTGGATAAATCTACTACAAAGAACCCTTCATAGATCTGAATCCAGTGCAATCATTTTTCAATAACCTCAAGTCCAAGCAAACTGCTTCTTTCCAGACTTCTTTGGCTTATTTCAATGATAACTATCTTCCACCATTACCCAGGCTATATTTTCACTCAGCTTCTGTCATTCATTCACAACATGTATCTAAAGTAATAGCCATCCCATCAGCACACATCTGCTAACATCCTTCTTTCAACTTCCATAAGTTCAACCTAAATTATAAGTTAACATTATACATTCAATGAACCTTTTCAACTTATTTCTTTGAAATCACTGCCCAAGTCAAACGGTATAGAAAATGGCTTATTAAGAAAAACATAAAAGAAAAAGAAAGAAAACAGGGAGAAACCTTATTTAAAAAGTTGCTGATTTTTTCAGAGCCTGAAGATTGGATGCGTTTTGTGCCATGTTCCGGAGACTGAATCCGCACAACCTGAAAGAACAAACAAGTTGGAACAAATTTCTCATCCAGTTCATAAAAAAAAAAATTTATTTTTAACTGAAAATATTACAACTACAGTTCCGAGATATGCTTTTACTAGAACAATAAAAATTTATTACATTCACATTATTTACAATGGACAGATAGGTGTCCTCACCTTGTTTGTTTTACCACAACGTTTTGGCTGATGTACTCTCCAGCCTTCATCAGGTGTTCTGGTGGAATTTCGAACCCAACCCTTTACTTGACTAATGAGGTGCTCTCTTCTCATTCCTAAGGTATTCTTTTTGTTGATGTTATTTTTTGTAGATATTATTTTCCAAGTCCCAGTTCAGTCCCAGACAAGATAACAACAAACAAGGTGAGGACACCTAAATGTCCATTGTAAATAATATACATAATTCCTCATCTCAGAAATATAGAATAGTAATTTATTACATTGTTAACCACATAATACAGGTACCATATTTTTTCACATTTATTTTCCTTAGTTTATGATTGATAGTCATGAACACGCATGCTTATTTCATTAAGTTCAATGGTTATATTAGCCATATCATTTACAATAAAAGGGTTAAAAAGAATTGCATTTACACAATAAATATTAACAAATTCAACCAGAGCAAAATGAATGCAGCATATAAAAATGCAATACCTGAAAGCAGAAAATATAACCATCAAAACATACTGTAAACAAGAACATTCAGAGAGCACAAACCTCCGCCAAGGCAACTCTCAATGATTAGCCAGAGATGATTTTTAAAATGAGAATATCTGAAATAAACGACTGCTCTCACAAATGAAAATACTAAAAATGAACCCAAACCGCTCTCAAAAGTTAAGTAAAAAGATCGATCCCAATAGTAGTCAGGGAATGTGAAGGTGGGTGTGTAGGCTATGTTTGAAATGCTGTGTGTGAGTCGTCTGCAGTGGGAACAGGGACAGTTTTCTCTATGAAGGCATTTTTTAGTCTATCCCTTGATATAATGTCTTTACAACCATTAAGGTCTATAGTGAAAAATTTATCTGTGCATGAAAGAAAAGGGAAAGGATCAACATACAGTGCTGTTAACGGAGGTTTAACAACATCATTGCGCACAAAAACCTGAGTCCAAGGAGTAAAGCTTCCTTCAAGGCAGAGCTAGAAATGCAATTGTCAAGTAGGTAAGAGGTTTTAAATAGGTGCGATATATTCAAAATTGGTAAAAGTAAAAATTGTTGAGGATAAATTAAATTTATTATTGTTACTGAATATGTTAGTGTTATTCAATTTCAGAACGGTTTTGCTGCCATTTGTTTATGTAGTTTGATTTCTTTATCCAACAGCTTCTAACTAAGATTGAGACGCGAGTAAAATCAATAATAGAGAAATGAAAATAAAACTCTGGAAACAGCCTGAGTTTTTGCTGTCTCGTGGCAATGTTAAATCCTTTTGTTAAATTATGTTACCCTAAATCCCAAAATTCTGTCTCCTCGTTAAGAATTCAAATACCCAATTCTATCTCATTATTATCATCATCAATATTCTTTCACACTGGCAGCCTGAGTTTTTGCCTGTCTCGCAGCAATGTTAAACCCATTCATTAAATTATGTTACCCAAAATCCTGTCTCCTCGTGTTCTATCTTTGACCAAACTAACTCTGATCTTTTTCTTTCTCTCTCTCTGTTTCAATAATCACTTGCTTCTCCCAACAATTTACCTCTGCTTCCCCCACCCACCCAATATAAACTAGCTTATTCAGATTCCCCTACCTTATATTTTAACATCTCGCCAAAAGGAAAAGATCAGATATTCAGATAAGCAACCTTGTTTTACAACCTAGTACATCTAAACCTCTTTTTTCAGCGCAGATCATTAATTACCTTATTAGTTCATTTCATTATCTATCAATGTAAACACAGTTTCGCCTTCTACGCTGTATGTTTAGAGACAAAAAAAAAAAACTTAAGATTCCTTTACTGGATCCAACTCCCCCTCTCTCTCCCTCTCTTTCATGCTCATTTTTTATTATTATTATTATTATTATTATTATTGTCATTTATTCATTCATTTGTCTAATTTTGTCACAGTTTGGCTGACTGAAAACTCTTGGTTATAGCTCTTGTTAACAATTCAAATGCCCAATTCTATATCATTATTATCATCAATATTCTCTCACACCAGCAGCCTAAGTTTTTGCTGTTTCACGGTGCTCCCACCCTTCCCACCCCCACCAACTGTACCGGAAGTCTCTATCCTCTGACCTCTATCGGATGTCTCTCCCATGAACACCTCCAAAGGCTTACTGTTCCCCTATCGCTACTTAGGTTTTATCTCCTATGTAATGTTGTGATTATGTACCACATAAAAATGACAGTGTAGTGTATGCAGGTTGAAGGCTATTGTATGTTTATGAGTTCTGCCAAATGTGAGCTTTCTTTTCGGGTACATGACGCTGCTGTCCCCCATCACAGGGTTTCATGGGCCCACACCTCCCACACCCTCAAGGTTGGCACACTGAAAGGTAAGTCTGATGAGATTGTTGAGATGCTTGAATGGAGACAGTAGACAGATTTGCGCTGCATCCAAGAAGTAAGGCGGAGAGGAAGTTCTGCCAGGTTCCTCACAGGCAAAGAACACAGGTATAAGATTTTCTAGGCAGGGAACACTGATAGGGTCGGAGGTGTGGGTATACTTTTTGTGGGGCAATGGGTTGATAAGGTAATTGAGGTAGTCAGAGTCTGTGATAGAAAACTTAAGATTAAATTACTGCTGCAACATGAGTTACCAACCATTATCTCGGCCTATGCCCCTCAGCCAGGGCAACCTGATGAATGGAAAGACCAATTTTATGACACCCTCTTGCAGACTACCTCGTCGATGAATGACAGGGACCTTCTCTTTGTGGCTGGCAATTTCAATGCGCATGTTGGACAACATGCAGGGGACTTCCATGGCATACATGGAGGCTATGGTTTTGGATCCCACAATGAGGAGAGAGCCAGGCTGCTGGAGTTCTGTGATGCAAATGATCTTATGGTCTGTAATACTAACTTCAGGAAACCTGCCAGTCACCTATTCACCTACCAATCTGGTGGACACACTAGTCAGTTTGACCACATTCTCACCAGGAAACGGGAAAGATGGCTATTTATGAATGCCAAAATCTTCCCAGGTGAAGAATGCACCCCACAACATAGATTAGTAGTTAGTGACTTCAGGATCAGGGCTAAATGGATACCCAGAAGACGACCAGCATGGAGAAGAAGGGTCTGGAAGCTTAAGGATCCTGTGAATGGAGAGAGATTTAGAGATGTATTACTCAAACCTTTTGATGAAAAAGAGGTGGATATAGCATCACATGATGTGTAAGGCAACTTGAGGTTTCTACAGGACAACCTGTTGAGGGCTACTGCCCAGATCTATGGATGGTGCAAAGTTTCCTCCCGACCAAAGGTAATGTGGTGGTGGAACAATGTAGTTGACACAGCCATTAGAGAAAAGCAACTGGCATGGAAGGACTGGAAGAGTGGTGATAGCACGGAATTGTATCAGATTGCCAGAAGGGAAGCTAGCAGACAGGTTTATCTAGCCAGAGGGGAAGCAGATGAGAAAAAATTTGCCATTGTTCTGTATTGTGAGGACTGAAGAAATAAAGTGCTTCTTGTTGCAAGACAGTGTGTGAGAGAGAAATGTGATGTCATAGGAGAGAAATGTGTCTGCATGGATGATGGCTCACTTGCATTTAATGAAGCTGCAAAGAGAGAGACTTAGAGACACCACTATGAAAGGTTGCTAAATGAAAAGAATGAATCAGAGAAAGAGAGTCTGTCAAATATCAACCCAACAGAGGGACCAGCTATCCTAATTGACAGTACCTTGGTAGATAAAGCAATTAAGAGTATGAAGACAGGGAAAGCCCCCGGCCCATCAGGAATCACTGCAGAGATGCTTAAAATAACTGGCGGTGTTGGCTATAGTCTAGTTACCTATATTGTCAATCAGGTGATACATGAAAGGGTCATTACTAATGACTGATGTAGCAACACCATAGTCAACTGCTTCAAAGGTAAAGGTGATGCATTAGATACAAATAATTACAGAGGTATCAAGTTGTTGGATCAGGTAATGAAAGTCACGGAGAGGGTCACAGTTCAACCATTTAGGGAGATAGTCAGTCTAGATGATATGCAATCTGGGTTTGTCCCAGGGAAAAGCACCACTGATGCTATATTTCTGGTAAGACAGCTGCAGGAGAAATTCCTAGCCAAAGATAAACCTCTGTATCAGGCTTTCGTTGACATGGAGAAAGCCTTTGACATAGTCCCCCAATTCCTTATCTGGTAGTCAATGCAGAAATTAGGGATAGATGAATGGTTAGTGAGAGCTGTACAAGCCATGTACAGAGATGCAGTCAGTAAGGTGAGGGTTGGCAACGAGTACAGTGAAGAATTCTGGGTAGGGGTCCACCAATGATCAATCCTCAGCTCCATCTTATTCACCACAGTCCTCCAAGCAATAACAGAGGAATTCAAGACAGGATGCCCCTGGGAGCTTCTCTTTGCTGATGATGACTTTGCTCTAATAGCTGAGTCATTACCAGAACTAGAGAAGTTTCAGGTGTGGGAGCAAGGTCTAGAATCGAAGGGCCTTAGAGTCAATCTAGCAAAAACCAAAGTCTTAATAAAGTAGGAAGGCAGACAAACCACAAATCCTTTCAGGTAGATGGCCCTATTCGATCTGTAGAAAAGGAGTAGGTAGAAACTCCATAACATGTACTCGGTGTAAGTTATGGACACATAAGAGGTGCAGCAATATCAAAGGAAGGCTAACTGGAAAGATAGACTTTCATCATCATCATCATCATCATCGTTTAACGTACGCTTTCCATGCTGTCATGGGTTGGACGGTTTGACTGAGGACTGGCGAGCCAGATGGCTACAATCTGATCTGGCAGAGTTTCTACAGATGGATGCCCTTCCTAATGCCAACCACTCCGAGAATGTAGTGGGTGCTCTTACGTGCCACCAGCACGAGGGCCAGTCTGGCGGTACTGGCAACGGCCATGCTCAAATGGTGTTTTTTACGTGCAACCTGCACAGGAGCCAGTCCAGTGGCACTGGCAATGACCTCACTCAAATGTTATTTTTCATCTGCCACCGGCACAAGTACCAGTAAGGCAACGCTGATAACGATCACACTCGAATAGTACTTTTTACGTGCCACCTGCACAGGAGGCAGTTAGCATTCCTGGCAACGATCATACTCGGATGCCAGTCAGGCCATGCAATCATCAGACACGTCAGCGAATTTGATTTCGGTTTCACTTGCCTCAGCAGGTCTTCGCAAGCAGAGTTTAGTGTCCAACGAAAGAAAGGTACACGTAAGTGGGCTGGTTACACCACTGGCATAGGCCACGGGTTATGGCCTCACTTGGCTTGCCGGGTCGGAGCAATAAAAACTGAAAATGTGCAGGAAACACCTTCTGTCAAATGGTAAGGGGAAAAACTACAAGTAGTTGGTAGTTTCCGTTACCTAGGTGACCAAGTCAGTAGCAGGGGCAGGTGCTCTGAGAGTGTAGCTGCTGGAATAAGAATAGCCTAGGCAAAGTTCAGAGAGCTACTACCTCTGCTGGTGACAAAGGGCCTCTAGCTCAGAGTAAAAGGTAGACTGTATGACTCGTGTACAAACAGCCATGCTTCATGGCAGTGAAACATGGGCTGTGACTGCTGAAGACATGCGTAAGCTTGCAAAGAATGAAGCTGGCATGCTCCACTTGATGTGTAATGTCAGTGTGCATAAACGACAGAGTGTAAGCAGCCTCAGAGAAAAGTTGAACTTAAGAAGCATCAGATGAGGTGTGCAAGAGAGACAACTGCACTGGTATGGTCATGTGTTGCATATGGATGAGGACAGCTGTGTGAAAAAGTGTCACACCCTAGCAGTAGAAAGAACCTGTTGAAAAGGTAGACCCAGGAAGACCTGGGATGAGGTGATGAAGCACGACTATCGAACATTGGGCTTCAACGAGTTGATGACAAGCAACCAAGGCCTTTGGAGATATGCTGTGCATGAGAAGACCTGGTAAGTCAAGTGAGACATTAACTGTGGCCTATGCCAGTGTAGCATAACCAGCCCATTTAAGAGTACACTTCAATCCTTGGGCAATAATCTACAATTGCGAAAACTTGTTGAGGCAAGTGAAATCATTGTCATGGCAGCTGACAGTACCACCTGATTGGCATCAATGCCAGTGGCACATAAAAAGCACCATTCAAGCGTGGTTGATGCCAGTGTCGCCTGACTAGTACCATGCCAGTGGCAGGTTAAAAGCACCATTCGAGTGTGATCGTTACAAGTGCTGCCTGACTGGCTCCCATACCAGTGGCATGTAAGGAGCACCATTCGAGTGTGGTCAATGCTAGTGCCATCTCACTGGCTCCTGTGCTGGTGGCATGTAAAAAGCACAATTTGAGCATGGTCACTGCCAGTACTGCCTCACTGGCTCCTATTCTGGTGGCACATGAAAAGCACCATCCAAGCATGGTTCATGCCAACACCACTCGACTGGCCTTCGTGCCAGTGACACGCAAAAAACAGTGTTTTAAAAAAGATTGTTAAATTTTCAGATTAACACTCGCACGATTTTTCACTACAGTGTTAGAGTTGGGGTTTCAGGATCAGGGTTAGAGTTTGGTAGGTAATCGTGCAGGTGTTAATCTCAAGATTTACGAAAAGATTTTCCAAAAAGCTTAGTTTGTAGGGAATAAATGCTTATCGATCGTATTTGAAAACGATGTGTGGCTATTTTTTTTTTTTTGTTATCATGGTGAAAGACGAGTAAGAAATAACTTACAATTCCCGCCAATTAGAATGAGATATGTATGTATATATGTATGTAGTATGAAAATGAAATCATTAAAGTGAAACTATCTGTCATTACACTATCGAAATGTGATTGTTTCAGTTTTGATACTGTAATAGTTTTCTTTTACTGTCAGTGTTTCTCCTTCCTTTCTTTTTGTATTTGTTGTTGGAATGTTCAGAAAGGTTCATAAGAGAAAGTAGAAGTTGAAAGGATTTGTAAAGGTAGTAGGAAGAGGAAATTAGATTTTATTAGGTGGGGGGAAATGTTTATTTGTGTAGTTTTATGGATTTTATTCGTTATTAGGAGTTATTTTGAGTGAAGAAATGACGCAGTGACCTAACTAATTGTATTTAGAATATTAATTCTGATTCTTTAATCCAAGAAATTTGGAATTGTGTAAATGTATGAATTTTAAACATACACACACACACACAGAAAATCTGCCTTTTATAGATAAGATATATATGTGTGTGTGTGTGTGTGTGTGTGTGTGTGTGTGTGTGTGCGCGGGTGACACATAAAATACACCAGTTTGAGCATGGCCATTGCCAGTACCCGCCTGACTGGCCTTCGTAGGATTTTCAAGCGAAATCGTTGCCAGTGCCCCTGGACTGGCTCTTGTGCGGGTGACACATAAAATACACCAGTTTGAGTGTGGCCGTTGCCAGTACTGCCTGACTGGCCTTTGTAGGATTTTCGAGCGAGATCGTTACCAGTGCCCCTGGACTGGCTCTTGTGCGGGTGACACATAAAATGCACCATTTTGAGCGTGGCCGTTGCCAGTACCGCCTGACTGGCCTTCGTGTGGGTGACACGTAAAAGCACCCACTACACTCTCTGAGTGGTTGGCGCTAGGAAGGGCATCTAGCTGTAGAAACTCTGCCAAATCAGATTGGAGCCTGGTGTTGTCATCCGGTTTCACCAGTCCTCAGTCAAATCGTCCAACCCATGCTAGCATGGAAAGCGGACGTTAAACAATGATGATGATGATGATGATATATATATATATAAATATATATATATACATATATATATATATATATATATATATATGTATATGTATATATGTATATATATATATATATGTATATGTATATATATGTATATATATATATATATATATATATATATATATGTATATATATGTATATATATATATATATATGTATATGTATATATATATATGTATATGTATATATATATATATATATGTATATGTATATATATATATATATATATATATATATATATATATATATATATATATATATGTAAGAATCTGGCAGGCGTGAAGTGGATTCGATCCACTATACACAAATCTGAATCAACACTGCTTCAGAACTTTTCCCGCGGTGGAACAACGGTGGTTTTCGAAGCGGTGTCTCCACCACTTGACCCTTTTCTGACCTCTTCTACTCCATCAAATCTAGAATAGAATCCTTTGTTCTCACTAGCTATAAAAACAGGACACTCTGAGCAAACTTCCTCTTTCTCTCTTTAGTCACCAGCAGTGATGCCTCGACAGCTTGGTCGCTGGTCGGTGGCAACTGGGCATCTGAAGCCATGGACACAAGCAGGCATACGAGCTAGCAATTCCTTTTCTCTATAATACTACCATCTTTCTCTATGTAAATACAACTATGAAAAAGGTACATACAGATACAGGCCAAAATTCTTAACCTTGCACGTTTTATATACAAACTGTTATGCTATTACACTGGCCTACCCGTTGTGGTATGGCAACATACAAAGTAACGGTAAATAAACATTTCTATAAAATTGTTGATCATCTTCATCATTCACATGTGAAGTCTCTTATGTTATAGTATATAATATATATATTTTGTGTCGACCGTGCAACGCGTTAAAAGGAGCCTGTTCCATCCGTTACCATTCTCCTTTGGTTCACACAGTCGTTCTCTACAAACCATTACAAGTGGGGACCCCGAACAAGAGAATCACAGCCTTCACAAATACATAACCGTTACATTTGGTGACCCTTCAACGTTAACATCTTTGAACCGTTACATATATATATATATATATATATATATATATATATATATTACCGTCTCTGATGAAGGGATACATTGAATTTTCCCTGAAACAGCTATAAGACTTTCATCATCGTCATCATCATCGTTTAACGTCCGCTTTCCATGCTGGCATGGGTTGGACAATTTGACTGAGGACTGGTAAAACCAGATGGCAACACCAGGCTCCAATCTAATTTGGCAGAGTTTCTACAGCTGGATGCCCTTCCTAACGCCAACCACTCAGAGAGTGTAGTGGGTGCTTTTACGTGTCACCCGCACGAAGGCCAGTCAGGCGGTACTGGCAACGGTCACGCTCGAAATGGTGTCTTTTATGTGCCATTGGTCGCATTATCGTTTTCTCTCTTTATACATATATATATATGTATATATATATATATATATATGTATATACATATATAGGTATATATGTATATATATATATATATATGTATATGTATATATATAGGTATATATGTATATATATATATATATATATATATGTATATGTATATATATATATATATATATATGTATATGTATATATATATATATATATATGTATATGTATATATATATATATATATATATATATATATATATGTATATGTATATATATATATATATATATATGTATATGTATATATATATATATATGTATATGTATATATATATATATATATATATATATATATGTATATGTATATATATATATATATGTATATATATATATATATATATGTATATATATATATATATATGTATATGTATATATATATATATATATATATGTATATGTATATATATATATATATATATATGTATATGTATATATATATATATATATGTATATGTATATATATATATGTATATATATATATATATATATATATATGTATATGTATATATATATATATATATATATATATATATGTATATGTATATATATATATATATATATATATATATATATATATATATATATATATATATATATATATATATATATATATATATATATATATATGTATTATGTATATATATATATATATATATATATATATGTATATGTATATATATATATATATATATATATATATATATATATATATATATGTATATGTATATATATATATATATATATATATATATATATATATGTATATGTATATATATATATATATATATATATATGTGTGTATGTATATATATATATATATATATATATGTATATGTATATATATATATATATATATATATATATATATATATAGATATATATATATATATATATATGTATATATATATGTATATATATATATATATGTATATGTATTTATAGATATATATATGTATGTATATATATATAGCTATATATATATGTATATGTATTTATAGAGATATATATGTATATATATATATATGTATTTATAGATATATATATGTATATATATATATATATGTATTTATAGATATATATATGTATTTATAGATATATATATATATGTATATGTATTTATAGATATATATATATATGTATATGTATTTATTTATATATATATATATGTATATGTATTTATTTATATATATATATATATATATATATATATATATATATATAGTGTAAAGTCCCTGGCAGGTGTAAAGTCCCCTCTCGACCCAGGGTAACGTGGTGGTGGAACAAGGAGGTAGACGGGGCTATTAGACAAAAGAAACAGGCTTGGCAGGATTGGAAGAACGGTGGTAGCAGGGAATTGTACCAATCTGCCAGAAGGGAAACTAGGCGACAGGTTTATTTAGCCAGAGGGGAAGCAGATAAGAAAAGATTTGCCAATGTTCTGCGCCGTGAGGACCAAAGACTCGAGGTATTTCGTGTTGCAAGACAGTGTAGGAGAGAGAATAGTGATGTCATAGGAGAGAAATGTGTTCGCATGGATGATGGCACGCTTCGCACTAAATGAGGCTGCAAAGAAAGAGGTCTGGAGATGCAACTACGATAGATTGCTTAATAAAGAGAATGAATGGGAGAAAGAGAGCCTGCTGTATGTCGACCCAACAGAGGGACCAGCTATCCAAGTTGACAGTACCAGGGTAGATAAAGCAATTAAGAGTATGAAGACAGGGAAAGCCCCCGGCCCATCACGAATCACTGCAGAGATGCTCAAAATATCTGGCAGTGTTGGCTACAGCCTAGTCACCCGTATTACAAACCAGGTGATACACGAAGGAGTCATACCCAATGACTGGTGTAGCAGCACCATAGTCAACTGCTACAAAAGTAAAGGTGACGCTTTAGATACAAATAATTACAGAGGCATCAAGCTGTTAGATCAGGTTATGAAAGTTACGGAGAGGGTCATAGCCCAACTAATTAGGGAGCGAATCAATTTAGATGAGATGCAGTTTGGGTTCGTGCCAAGTAAAAGCACCACTGATGCCATATTTCTAGTGAGACAGCTGCAGGAGAAATACCTAGCCAAGGATAAACCTCTGTATCTGGCCTTCGTTGACATGGAGAAAGCCTTTGACAGGGCCCCCCGATCCCTTATCTGGTGGTCAATGAAGAAACTTGGGATAGAAGAATGGTTAGTGAGAGCTGTGCAAGCCATGTACAAAGATGCTGCCAGTAAGGTGAGGGTTGGAAATGAGTACAGTAATGAATTCCGGGTAGAGGTAGGGGTCCACCAAGGTTCTGTCCTCAGCCCCCTCCTATTTATCATAGTCCTCCAGGCGATCAGAGGAATTCAAGACAGGTTGCCCCTGGGAGCTCCTCTATGCTGATGACCTTGCACTAATTGCGGAGTCACTATCAGAACTAGAGAAGTTTCAGGTGTGGAAGCAAGGACTAGAATCGAAGGGCCTTAGAGTCAACCTAGCAAAAACCAAAATCCTAATAAGTAGAAAGGTAGATAAAACACAAACCCCTTCAGGTAGATGGCCCTGCTCAGTATGTAGAAAAGGAGTAGGTAGTAACTCTATAAGATGTACCCGGTGCAAGCTATGGACACATAAGAGGTGCAGCAACATCAAAGGCAGGTTAACTAGCAAGTTAGTTTTTGTTTGTGGTAGATGTTCAGGTGCAATAAAGACTGTAAACAAACAGGAAACAACTACTATCTCATTCCAGGGTGAAAAACTAGAGGTAGTCGATAGCTTCCGCTATCTGGGCGACCAAGTTAGTAGTGGGGGTGGGTGCGCTGAAAGTGTAGCTGCTAGAATAAGAATAGCCTGGGCAAAGTTTAGAGAGCTCTTACCCCTGCTGGCGACAAATGGACTCCCACTCAGAGTAAAAGGCAGACTGTATGACGCATGTGTACGAACAGCCATGCTACATGGCAGTGAAACATGGGCTGTGACTGCTGAGGACATGCGTAAGCTCGCAAGGAATGAAGCCAGTATGCTCCGCTGGATGTGTAATGTCAGTGTGCATACCCGTCAGAGTGTAAGTATCTTGAGAGAAAAGCTG
>NC_142934.1:32949473-32951973 GCF_046866305.1 Octopus bimaculoides
TTTGCCAATGTTCTGCGCCGTGAGGACCAAAGACTCGAGGTATTTCGTGTTGCAAGACAGTGTAGGAGAGAGAATAGTGATGTTGTAGGAGAGAAATGTGTTCGCATGGATGATGGTACGCTTGCATTAAATGAGGATGCAAAGAAAGAGGTCTGGAGATGCCACTACGATAGATTGCTTAAGAGAATGAATGGGAGAAAGAGAGCCTGCCGTATGTCGACCCAATAGAGGGACCAGCTATCCGAGTTGATAGTACCAGGGTAGATAAAGCAATTAAGAGTATGAAGACCGGGAAAGCCCCCGGCCCATCACGAATCACTGCAGAGATGCTCAAAATATCTGGCAGTGTTGGCTATAGCCTAGTCACCCGTATTACGAACCAGGTGATACACGAAGGAGTCATACCCAATGACTGGTGTAGCAGCATCATAGTCAACTGCTACAAAGGTAAAGGTGACGCTTTAGATACAAATAATTACAGAGGCATCAAGCTGTTAGATCAGGTTATGAAAGTTACAGAGAGGGTCATAGCCCAACTAATTAGGGAGCGAATCAATTTAGATGAGATGCAGTTTGGGTTCGTGCCAGGTAAAAGCACTACTGATGCCTTATTTCTAGTGAGACAGTTGCAGG
Source organism: Octopus bimaculoides (assembly GCF_046866305.1). Taxonomy (NCBI): domain Eukaryota; kingdom Metazoa; phylum Mollusca; class Cephalopoda; order Octopoda; family Octopodidae; genus Octopus; species Octopus bimaculoides. The sequence goes on from NC_142934.1 coordinate 32,950,107, forward strand.
AGAAATACCTAGCTAAGGATAAACCTCTGTACCTGGCTTTCGTTGACATGGAGAAAGCCTTTGACAGGGTCCCCCCGATCCCTTATCTGGTGGTCAATGAGGAAACTTGGGATAGAAGAATGGTTAGTGAGAGCTGTGCGAGCCATGTACAGAGATGCTGCCAGTAAGGTGAGGGTTGGAAATGAGTACAGCAATGAATTCCGGGTAGAGGTAGGGGTCCACCAAGGTTCCGTCCTCAGCCCCCTCTTATTTACCATAGTCCTCCAGGCAATCACAGAGGAGTTCAAGACAGGTTGCCCCTGGGAGCTCCTCTATGCTGATGACCTTGCCCTAATTGCGGAGTCACTATCAGAACTAGAGGAGAAGTTTCAGGTGTGGAAGCAAGGTCTAGAATTGAAGGGCCTTAGAGTCAACCTAGCTAAAACCAAAATCCTAATAAGTAGGAAGGTAGATAAACACAAACCCCTTCAGGTAGATGGCCCTGCTCAGTATGTAGAAAAGGAGTAGGTAGTAACTCTATAAGATGTACCCAGTGCAAGCTATGGACACATAAGAGGTGCAGCAACATCAAAGGCAGGTTAACTAGCAAGTTAGTTTTTGTTTGTGGCAGATGTTCAGGTGCAATAAAGACTGTAAACAAACAGGAAACAACTTCTATCTCATTCCAGGGTGAAAAACTAGAGGTAGTCGATAGCTTCCGCTATCTGGGCGACCAAGTTAGTAGTGGGGGTGGGTGCGCTGAAAGTGTAGCTGCTAGGATAAGAATAGCCTGGGCAAAGTTTAGAGAGCTCTTACCCCTGCTGGCGACAAAGGGACTCTCACTCAGAGTAAAAGGCAGACTGTATGACGCATGCGTACGAACAACCATGCTACATGGCAGTGAAACATGGGCTGTAACTGCTGAGGACATACGTAAGCTTGCAAGGAATGAAGCCAGTATGCTCCGTTGGATGTGTAATGTCAATGTGAATACCCGTCAGAGTGTAAGTATCTTGAGAGAAAAGCTGAACATTAGAAGCATCAGTTGTGGCGTGCAAGAGAGACGATTGCGCTGGTATGGACATGTGGTGAGAATGGATGAGGATAGCTGCGTGAAAAAGTGCCACACTCTAACAGTTGAGAGAACCCGTGGAAGAGGTAGGCCCAGGAAGACCTGGGCTGAGGTGGTGAGGCAAGACCTTCGTACATTGGGCCTCACCGAGGCGATAACTACTGACCGAGACCTTTGGAAATGTGCTGTGCGTGAGAAGACCCGGCAAGCCAAGTAAGATCGTTGCCAGTACCCCTGGACTGGTTCTTGTGCGGGTGGCACATGAGATGCACCATTTTGAGCGTGGCCGTTGCCAGTACTGCCTGACTGGCTCCCGTAGGATTTTCGAGCGAGATCGTTGCCAGTGCCCCTGGACTGGCTTGTGCGGGTGGCACATAAAAGACACCATTTCGAGCGTGGCCGTTTTCGTGCGGGTGACACGTAAAAGCACCCACTACACTCTCTGAGTGGTTGGCGTTAGGAAGGGCATCCAGCTGTAGAAACTCTGCCAAATCAGACTGGAGCCTGGTGTTGCCATCCGGTTTCACCAGTCCTCAGTCAAATCGTCCAACCCATGCTAGCATGGAAAGCGGACGTTAAACGACGATGATGATGATGATGATGATACATATAAATACATATATATACATATATAATCATAAATATATAGGGCTTAGCATGAGTTGCTTCACCAACATATTGAAAATTTAGAAATAGCAGTCAAAGAACTACTGATTCCATATTTATATACATATATATACATCATCATCATCATCGTTTAACGTCCGCTTTCCCATGCTAGCATGGGTTGGACGATTTGACTGAGGACTGGTGAAA